>NW_018252180.1:300594-309432 GCF_001263595.1 Phalaenopsis equestris | reverse complement strand
GCAAACTCCACACCAAAAATAGTGCCGACAAAGAGAGCAGACCAATAAAATCCAACTTGCAAAATTTTATATGCAGTTCTATTGATTCCAAAATTTCCTCCAAATTCAAAATCATGGCATCTTTCAATTATCTGTTAAGTTTTCTCATAAGACGCACACCTTCTAATAATTATATCTTTACATTGTTTATATAAATATGGGTCATCCCAAAAATATAATTTTGAATCATGTAGAATCATGTATAAATTTGTATAAATTTCTTCAATTGTGGATTTTTTATATCAGGTGGTAAAACATCACTTACAATATAATTTGCTATATCTGCTTACCACGGTACATTCATTTCATCAATACTATATAATTGTTCATCAGGGAAATTATCTAAATTTTCATTTGCAAAATTAGTTAATATTTCTATTTCTATTCTAGATAAATGATTAACTATTTAATTATCATTTCCCATTCTATCAACTACGGTAAAATCAAACTCTTGCAATATAAGTATCCATCTAATTAATCTTGGTTTAACATTCTTCATTTGCATCAAGTATTTAATAACAAAATGATCTGTATGCACTATACATTTATTCCAATTAAGTAAGGTCTAAATTTATCAAATGCATAAATAATAACAAGTAACTCTCTTTCAGTAGTGGTGTAGTTAATTTGAGCATCATTTAGAGTTTTACTAGCATAATATATCACTTTAAAAACTTTGTTGCGCCTTGTCCTAACACAACCACAATAGCATAATCACTAGCATCACATATTATTTCGAATGGTTTATTCCAATCAGGTGGTACTATTATAGGTGCAGTGATTAATTTTTCTTTCAATAATTCAAATATTTTTGTGCATTCCACATTAAAATTAAATTTTGTGTCCTTTTCTAAAAGTTGGCATAATGGTTTGGTTATTTTAGAAAAAAATTTTATGTAACGTCTGTAGAAACTAACATGTTCTAAAAAGCTTGTTACCCCTATAGCATTAGTCGGAGGTGGTAATATTTTAATAACTTGAATTTTTGCAGGATCTACTTCCATGTCATTTTCAGAAATTTTATGCCCAAGTATAATTCCTCCTGCAACCATAAATTGACATTTTTACCAATTTAGTAATAGGTTGAGTTTTTCACATACTTCCAGAACTTTTCTAAATTATTTGAACATAATTAATTTGAACATAATTCAAAGGAAGTTTCAAATACAGAAAAATCATCCATAAACACTTCCATTTCATGTTCAATAAAATTGCTAAAGATTGACATCATACATTTTTGAAATGTTGCAGGTGCATTGCATAGTCCAAAAGACAATCTACGAAAAGCAAATATTCCATATGGGCTAGTAAATGTTGTCTTCTCTTGATCTTCTGGAGTAAATGAAATTTGGTGATAACCAGTATATCTATCTAAAAAATAATAATATTTGTTCCCAGCCAATCTATCCAACATTTGGTCTAGAAAAGGTAAAGGAAAGTGATCTTTTCTGGTGGCTTTGTTTAATTTTCTATAATCAAATCAAATTCGCCAACCAGTAACTTGTCTTATTGGAATTAGTTCATTTTTCTCATTTTCTTCAACAGTCACTCCTCCTTTCTTCAGAACACTGTGAATTGGACTTACCCAAGCACTATATGAAATAGGATATATAATTCCAGCATCTAGCCATTTTAAAATTTCTTTTTTAACAACTTCTTTCATTATTGGTTTAATCTCATCTGAGGATCAGCTTTAGGTTCATATTGTTCATCTAATAAGATTTTGTGCATACAAATAGAAGGACTAATTCCTTTAATATCTACTAAAGTCCATCCAAAAGCCATTTTATATTTTTTAACATCTCTATTAATTTTTGTTCTTGAATTTCTGTTAATTTAGAAGATACAATAACAGACAATGTAGATGACTCTCCTAAAAGCACATATTTTAAATTGGCAGGTAATATTTTCAATTAAAGTTCGGGTGGTTTAATACTTGAAGGAATAAGATTTTTATTATCATTTTCCAACAAATCTAAAGTTTTAAATTTACCCTGAATATAATATAAATCTTCTTCTTTTATTTTGTCCTTATTTCAAAAATTATCCTTGCTTTAATTTGTCTTCAAATTTAGTCTTAAATTGCTCATTGCTCATTACTCAGATAATCAGTCATTACTCAGATAATCAGTTACTTTCATTCTAAAACATTCATTATCTTTTTCTATTGTTGGATATTTCATAATTTTTGTAATGTTAAATGTTACTTCTTGATCATTAAATCTCATTATTAATTCTCTTTTTTGCACATCTATTACAGCTCTCCCTGTTGCAAGAAATGGTCTCCCCATAATAATAGGAATATTTTTTTCCTGAGAATAGAATATACCCATCGACTTACAAATATTTTGTAGAAATAAATTTATCCACTTTTACTAATAGATCTTCTATAACGCCTTTAGAATAAGTTATTTATCGATCAACTAACTGAAGAGTTACAGTAGTAGGAGAAATCTCTCCTAAATCTAAATGTTTAAAAATCGATAGAGGCATCATAAGATTGATTCTCGCTCCTAAATCACATAAAGCTTTTCCAAAAAACTTTTCACCAATAGCACAAGATATAGTAAAACTACTAGGATCCTTTAATTTTTCAGGAAGCTTTCTCTGAATAGTAGCACTACACTCTTCACTGAGTGCAACGGTCTCATGATCTGTAGACTTATTTTTCTTATTTAGTATACCTTCATAAATTTCATATAACTTGGCATTTGTTCCAAAGCTTCAATAAAAGGAATATTTTCAATTGGCATTTGTTCCAAAGCTTCAATAAAAGGAATATTTATCGTTAATTTCTTAAGGATTTTCAAAAATTTTGTAAATTTTTTATCTTTATTCTTTTGTTTCAGTCTTTGAGGAAACAAATGTAATGGGTTTTCTAAAGAACCTTGTGTTTGTTCATTTTTATTTTGGTCACTTTCCATTGCTTCCTTCTCTTCATCAACTTCAGTTTCTCTTTGGATCCTTGTTTCAACTTCTTTTCCACTTCATAATTGAATAGCTTTAATTTGCTCTTTATTTTGATCTTTTGGATTAACTTCCACCTTACTTGGATGAATTCTAGAAGGCCTGTTACTGAGTGCAGTAGCAATATGTCCTAATTTATTTTCAATATTTCTAATAGGAGCCCCTTGATTATGTATTTGAATTCCCATGTTCAATGTTTAACATTACTTCTTCTATCGTTAACTTCTTTTCCTTAACTTGTGGGTTAGGATTAGAGTTAAATCCAGGAGGATAGGAGGATAATAAGGTCGATAACAAGGATAATAAGGTCGATAACAAGGATTTCCTTGGTTGTTCAAATTTTTAGAGGGATTCACCGAATTTCTATAATTATTCCAACTAAAATTAGGGTGATTTTTTCATCCAGGATTATAAAAGTTAGAATAGGTATTGTTATTTCGATTATTTATAGCATTTAAAGTTTCCTAAGATGATTGATTATCAATGATCTCTCTTAGTGAATTTTCCTCTAATACTGTGGGTATTTGAGAATAGTTCACTCCTATTTGATCAATCTTTTTCAAAATAACAGCAATTTGAGATGCTAAAATAGACACTGCATTAGAATCATGAATACTAGCTACTCTCTTAGGATTTACCCTTTCAGAGGGCCATTGAAAATTATTAGTAGTCATTTCTTCAATTAAAGAATATGCTTCATCAAAAGGTTTTGACATTAGTGATCCACCTGCAGTTGTATCTATAATAGATCTAAGTGATCCTACTAATCCATTATAAAATGTTTAAATTATTAACCAATCTGGTAGAGCTTGGTGTAGACATTTTCTAAGAAGATCTTTAAATCTTCCTCAAGCTTCATATATCGATTCCCCTTCAAAAGGAAAAAAAATGTAATATCATTTCTGAGCTTAGCAATTTTTGAGGGTGGAAAATATTTAGATAAGAAGTTTTGTGATAGTTCTCCCCATGTTCAATAGATCCAGATGTTATAACAACAACCATATTGGATGGTGATTCTGTCTTTTCCACGCATCCATTTATGTGGTTCAAAATAGATTCTTTCCATCAGAAGACCAGCTCGACCCCTATCTCTTAGATCAAATATACAGTTGAGAATGCTTCTTTCATCACTTTCAGAGAAGACTCTAGTGTATAGCTCCAAGCCTTCTAGTATGTTGACGAATCTTCCTTGAACTTCTTCATAAAAATTCAAATTCTCTTTTCTTTACTTTACTCATTTTGTAGTATTCTGCCATGGTGACAATTTACGGTTGTCGAGGATGCTCCCTCATTTCAATATCAATAGGAATATATGTTGGTGTCGTCTTTGTATCCATCAAAATATATGATTCACCCATTAAGTGATCGGTGATCTGAAATCCATCATCGGTGGACATGTACTCCTCCAAGGTACTGTAACGCTCTAGGTGGAGGACGTTGCAGTCCATGCACTCCATAAATGCCCCTGTAGCTGGTATCCATGTGGGAATCTCGAAGTTGTATGTCAGACAACCCGCACAAAGATCATCTGCAACTTTTGGAATCATTAGCTTTACATTGAACTCATACTCATCCTCTGTGGCAGTCGAGCTGCAGGAAGTCTCTCTCATGCATGGATCGTAGATCTTCCCCTCAGGAATCGGGGTAAGCAAGTTATATGTTTCCTTCTAGTGTCTTCTTTCTTCACGCAGGAAAGCTCTTTGTAACGGTGCATCTGACAGTCGCTCATCATCAGCAGTGCTAGGCCTCCAGTTGGTGTAGTTATCATGGATGTTAAGCGACTAGTCCCCTCCATCAGATCTTGCTGCATTATCACTTTCTTCCCCTTCAGTGAGTTCCCCTTCTTTCTTCCCCTTCAGTGAGGAATCCTCCTTGGTGTCGATCTTTAACAGTGACGGTAGACCTTCTTTTTCTCGACGGCTGACCACGTCCATCAGGGGACTCTCATAGTTTACATCGACTCGACCAAAGTCCATGTCGAAGTCTATGATGCCACCCCACGGTGCCCTCTCCTCATTAATTGCAATACTCCAGCCATCTTTGAAAGCAAAGATCAGCTTTTGTTCTGACATTTTCTCTGCAGATAACAGAAAAACGTCAGTGCACTGAAATTTAGCAGGAACAAGAACAAAACAAAGTGTTTATTAGGCAAAATTTTAGGTTGGTGAGAAGATCATCTATTTATGTATATATTTTATTTAATTTAGTAAGATATCAAATTTAAAAGTAGGAAGAAGAAAATCAAAGTATGTAATTTCAAAAGTTTTAATTTTATTGAGGGTATTTTTATTACAAAATTTTTGGACTCGGTCACAGATGTTCGACCAAATAAATAACCCAGAACAATTAAAGTTTCAAAATTTCAATTCAAGCACTGTCAAGTTGCATAGTATGTCTTCAAGTATCGTCTGTTGATTGACAACATGGGTATTTCGCCTTGAAAAACCACTAGTTGGTAGGCTCCTTCTGCGTAGACCTTTTCCACGACAAATGGTCCTTCCCATGTTGGCTCAAATTTTCCACCTATCTTGCGACGTGCAAGAATAGGTCTTTTGGGAACAAGTACAAGTTCACCAATTTTGAATGCCCTTAGGCGGACCTATTTGTCATGAGCTTGTACCATCCTCGCCTGGTAAAGCTCCAGATGCTGTTGTGCTTCTAGTCATTTTTCTTCGAGACTTTCCAATTCCTTGAGTTTGAGTTTTGCACTTTCTTCTATTGTAAGTTGATTGGCGACAACGACTCTGAGAGAAGACGTCTAAACTTCTAGCGGGAGTACGACCTCAAACCTGTATACGAGCATGTAGGGTGTACACTGAGTGGGAGTCCTGAACATTGTCTGGTAGGCCCACAAGGCTTCTAACAGTTTGTTATGCCAATCTCTTTTATTTTCATCCAGTGTCTTCTTCAAAATCTGTACCAGTATCTTGTTAAATGCCTCGACCAGGTCATTTGCCCTAGGATAGTAGATCGTAGAGTATCTCCAGTCTATCCTGTCGCTTGACAAAATTTCTGATCTTTGTGCTCTTGAAGGTTTCTCATTATCGGAAATTATTCTACGTGGAGCTCTGAAATGGTAGACGACTTGGCTTTTGAAAAATTGAAGGAGGTGTTGTGTTGTAACCTGTCGTAACGACATTGCCTCTACCCATTTGGAAAAGTAATCTATAGTAGTGAGTATAAATCTATGTCCTTTAGAGTATGGAGGGTCTATCAAACCTTTTATATCCGTGCCCCAACACTCGAATGACCATGAGGCAACGGTTGGGGCAACGGTTGGGTGTAGCACATTCGGTTGGGTGTAGCACATTCGGGGGTTGGTGCAAGACCACCCCATGCACTTGGCACTAGAGACATCTTCTGGTTGTATCCATGTAGTTGGGCATCATTGTCAGCCAATAATATCCGAGTCTTTTGATCTTCATCTTCATTTTTGGCCCTGACTAGTGAGCGCCACACAATCCGACATGTACTTCTTTGATGATAGTTTGTGCTTCAGCTTTGCTTTGGCAACACAACCACATTTGGTCGAATGATCTTCTATAGAGAACATTATCCACTAAATCGTATGACATAGCCCTTCTTGTGATGTGACGCACTGCAAACTTTTCTTCTGGCAGCTTTTCTGTTTGCAAATATTCCGTAAATGGCTTACACCAATCTTCATTGATATCAGCAACCGCAACTGTCATTTCTTCTTTTTCAAGTTTATGTAGATTTTTGAGGTCGATTCAAGACAAAATGTGTCTTCCTTGTACTGTGATGTCAGTGCAATCCTTTGGGGGACACGCCAATTCTTTTTCTTTTTCAAGTTTGGTTAGAGCGTCAGCATGGGCATTATCTCCCCGAGGAATCCGGTAGAAGGTTACATTGGGGATCTGTTCCAGCAGCCTCATTGTTTTGCTGTAGCTAATATGCACAGTACAACAACAATTCAGATTATATTTCACTTATATTTCCTTATTTTGCAGCAAAACCAAAAATTTGATCCTGAAAAAAAACAATAATTTAACTTTTTAATTTATATATATTTATATTGGGATACTACACAAGTATACATATCAATATAAAGTAATATAGGATTTTTTGATTAAGACCTGAATATCAAACCCACAAGGAATATTATACAATATGCACTTTTTAGAAAGTTTTTCTTTTTTAAAAAGATAATTACTTAAACTAAAAACAATTTTTGTAGGAGTTCAAAATTTAAATATTTTTGGTATTTTTGATATTTTAATAAAACAGTGAAAAAATAACTAAAATTTTTGTAGAAGAAAAGTACTTAATATGAAAATATATTTCTTCTTATCGTGAATCAGTAATAAGTATAAGAATTATGCTGTGAAAGTATGCAAATTGTGTTGTGCCAAATAGGTGAAATAATATTCTTTACCCTTACTAGAGATGTTATAAAGAACATTGGCTAATTTAAAGTTTGAATAGTTCTCAAGACCGGCTAGGCAGGGAAGATACTAGCTCTCACTCTAGAGTTCCCTCGATTCCCTCCACCTGGGGGCTATTTAACCTGTCACTTTAAAGTCCTCTAAATCTACACCCATAAATGAATATGTCCGTATTTATTTGCACTCAATCATATGAACTACATTCTCATTCATACAACCTCATGTAATTCTTTCCAATTGTTGACTCAGATAATACCAGCCTGGTTCTTACATGTTCTCGCAACAAATTTTAACATATGGATTGGCCAAATCAAGAAGTAAATGAAGTGAATGGATTTAAATCATCACAACTTCTTCCAACATTAAAGATCAATACTCTCCACTACTTCCATCCAAAACTTAATTACTTATCATTTTAAGAAGAAAGATAAAGAAAACTACTCAGAATCCATGGAGAAAACAAAACCACACTTTAGTATAAAAGAAGAAATCATTGTTAAACCAACAACAAGTCTAAATTAAAGTTAAAAGAAGTCTAAAACAAAAAGATAAAAACTTATCTCAAGTCCTCTACCAAACTCATGAAGTTCCTTTGAATATCTTTTCTTTTACAATCACTCAAAACAAAATAACAAAAAGGATAAAGTAAATAAAAAGTGGTTCCTGAAAATCTCTCTGAACTAACTCCCCAGAGAAGAACTTTTAAAACTTGCTAATATTTTCAGGACTCTTTTCTATCCTCTCTTCTTTCTTTTTTAGTTTTCCAAGAGGTGCCTTGGGATCTCTTAAAAATGTGTCTTAATTTGATTTATTTGCCTAAGAGATTCATCCTTTCATAATAATTTTCATCCATGGTGGTTACAACCACCTATTAAGCCAATGGGTGCCTCAAAAACCTCTTCGAAATTCATGAAAACCGATTTTCCTCATTTAATAACTGCCACTAGAGCTTAAGCGAGGGGTCTCGGCGTTTAGGCACGACTTTCGCTATTTAACCGGCGCTTAGGCGCCGAAACTCTTTTGCACGATTTTTCACCTTTTTGTTCCAAATTTGATCCTTTTTCACTCCTTTAAGCATTTTTTTTCATTTTTACTTGTATATGCAAGAAAAACACAAAAATATCTTCCATTAAAGCACAATATTTCAAAAATAGGTATAAGAATGTGTCTAAAATTAATTTGTCATATCAAAGATACTTAGAATATCCATATGAAAAAGAATTTTATGAAAACTTTATTAGTAAGGATGCTAATACTCAGATCAAAGTTTAGAAAATGTAATAAAGCCTTTATCCTAAAGTTGATTCAAGTGAAGCCAATTTCTTATTAGGCATCTCCTCAAGCTTCTCCTGTCAAGCTTCTCCTCCCTTACATTTCTTTTATTTTTTTCATCTTTTTCTTTTCTTTTCTTTTTCTTTTCCTTATC
>NW_018252180.1:298325-300290 GCF_001263595.1 Phalaenopsis equestris | reverse complement strand
TCTTACTCATTTCTAAAATCAAATTTGATTTCCCTAATATAACTTCATATACATAATCAATCTTTCTTTTAAAATCAAATTCACTTGTAGTTCATTTGAGAACAAATAGATGAACAAATAAAATTAAAGTTTTTACAAATATTTTTCATCCCCCCCAAACTTAAATTTTTGACAGATTAAACAGTTTAGCATTAAATATATATAAGAAGGAATGGAAATTTAAAAATAACATGCTAATAGGAATTTTAACATCCTAACATCCTAATTATGCATCCTAATTATGCAAGTATAAAACTAAAGACATGAGTAAAATTAATTTTTGATCAAATTTTCTATATTTTCATTTTAGTTTAACATATAGAGATTTAATAGACTTCTAAACAGTGCGCATAAAAGCAAACAACATACTAACATGATAAAAGAAAAATACAAGGCAGCAGTTTCTGAATTTCAAGTTTAAGATCTAAGCTAGTAAGATTTTCTACTTTATAACATATATGAAATTAAGTTAAGTTTTAAACTAACTAAATCACAGTACTAAACACAAAACAACATCTACTACCCTAAAATTTAAAAATAAAATATTAACTACCACAAATATCATAATAATAATAAAACATAAAAGTCCAAAACAACACACAAATGCAAATGTAGCAAGATCAGACCACATAGTTCACATCATATTACAATCATAAAATGAATCTCTCAGCTCTATTCTTCATCCTCAAAATAACTGTTGTACCA
Source organism: Phalaenopsis equestris (assembly GCF_001263595.1). Taxonomy (NCBI): domain Eukaryota; kingdom Viridiplantae; phylum Streptophyta; class Magnoliopsida; order Asparagales; family Orchidaceae; genus Phalaenopsis; species Phalaenopsis equestris. Next base: position 299,546 of record NW_018252180.1, on the reverse strand, counting down.
TTTTTATGCAAGCTCATAATTAGAATATCAAGAATTTGGAGGAAAATGCACTCCCGGTTCACCTCTAATCAGGCTCTCCAAAGATGCGTAGAACTTCTCTTCATAATCACTCTTCCTTCTATTATAACTATTAGTATGGTTTGCAAAACGCTCTAAATTTTGTACTACAAAACACTCTAATATGGTTTGCAAAACGCTCTAAATTTTGTACCTTATCAGCGCTAAAATTGATATTTTTCATCATCTTCTGCAATAACTCATCCTGAGTCTTGATATCAACACTAGATGTAGAAGCACGAGAAGTAGATGGCCTAGATGAAAATGCAATAGAGGTAGATGCAGCAGACGTCTCTAATCCATAGCTCCTGGAAAATCCTCCTCTCCAGCCAAAAATTGAATGCTCAGAATAAGTCTTCACATTCACCTTCGTAATGGGCTTTGGAGGTAACAGAACTTCCTCCCAACTATCATACTTCACTCCAACCTGCTCGCATAAAGAAAATATCAAGGAAGCAAATATCATACCTGCAGGAGTAGCAGTAGCAGCAAAACTGATGATAGTCTGATAGATTAAAGCCCCTATGTTGATGGTCTTTCCCTCCTGAATATGATAATTCAACGATGCTCTGTCTTTGATCACTTCACTGAGATGATTGGTCGGAAGCAGACGAGTAGAAACGAAATAGTGCCAGGCCTTAGAAGGTGCACATAAATTTGAAGTTGCTTTGAAGTTAAGAAATTTACTCTTCTCTCATTGGTAATCTTCTAAAGTCCTCTCCCAACAGTCAAGTATGAAATAAACTCGTTTAACTCCACTTCAGTTGAGCTATAATTTGCATAAAAACATAACATATCTGGTGGTAAATGATAAAACAAGTTGATTACCTCTGATGAAAAAGGTACCAAATTTCCTCGAACCATAACTTGATTGTCTTCTCGTCCTCAACCTCTGGGAGATTTGCATAAAACTACCTCACATCATAAATCACTGCAATAGCAGAGAAACAACAGAATTGTTCCCACTGTGGGGGACTATCAAGTCTTCCACTTCTCCACTTGGACTCTTAAAACATCGCTCCTGAATCAATTTTTGTGACTGTAGAGCATCACTATATCGATCCTGAGCTTTTGAACTGACAAATTTGCTTGAATCAAATGGGCTCTTTCCTCTGCTCCTTTTCATTCTTGGTGTCATTCTACAAATTTGATAAATTCCAAAAA
>NW_018252180.1:297912-298308 GCF_001263595.1 Phalaenopsis equestris | reverse complement strand
TCACTAAACTAAACTTCCAAAAGCACTAACTAAACTTCTCAAGCAATTTCCATAGATTTTTCTTCACTTTTCACCATGAATAGTAAATTTTTGAAATCTTCCAAATGTGCTTAAAATATATGGTGAAAATACAAATTTTTTGCATAGAAGTAAAACTCTCACCTCAAGGAAGTTGGATCTAGCAAATCTCACTCGATTCCACCAAGAAATCTCCAAATTTCACTTTCCCTAGCCCTCAAAATTGGGAACTTGAGTTGGGGAAGACAATAAGAGGAGTTAAAAATGGTATTTTCGGACTTAAAGTTCACTTTTAATCGTTCGCGAACCAGTTTTCATGGACCGGAGCTTAAATGTGGGTAAGTGGAGCTTAGGCGCCTGCCTCTCGGGTTGGCTCAC
>NW_018252180.1:296510-297829 GCF_001263595.1 Phalaenopsis equestris | reverse complement strand
AAACCACCCCTAAATGGTCTCATAGCACTTAAATGACTATTTTTACTTCCTATAACTCCCTTCTCTCTCAAAATTCTCCATAATAATTAATTCAAATTGAGGCTAAAAATAACACAAATTTTCATAAAAACAAACTTATATTCATTCACAAACAAGTACAAGCACATTTAACACTTAGTTATCTCTCCAAATAGTCTACACACATAAGTGACACAAACACTAAACACAAGATAAAACATGACTCCAAACACACAATTCCTAACACTTAACTTAATCCCACTCTTCACTAGAAGGAATGAATTCTTGTCTTTCAGTAGTCTCTCCAAGAATATAGAGTTGATAAAACGAATGGTGGTGACGAGCTCTCATACTATCATCTTTGATCCACTTTTGCTTAAGGAACTTCGCATTATCCGCTTCCTCTATATAACTGATATGGTTGAATTGCATATTAAGTTTCCACCCAATATTTTCTAGATGAGCATGCAATTCAAGCACCTTAGTCTCTAATACAGATGTAGTATTCTCCATCTTGTTGATCTTCTCCGATATTCCTTCAATACTAATGGCTAAAAAACTATTATACATCTCCTATGCACTTTGAATAATGAACTTCTTCTTCATGGCTTCTTCCTTATTCTTCAAATCCATCTCCCACAAAGACATTTTCTCTAAATCTCTCTTTTTCTTAGACTTTTAGGGCTAAAAATAATCCGGGAGGAAATTCCTTCACAAACCCCTTCTATTTATAGGCCTAATTCCCCCTCATAACTTCTAGGCACGACTAGAAACTTCCAAGACACGTTTATTCTAACTAAATTGTAGTTACACTTTCTAAAAATTAAAATTTGCACATGTGATTAAACTGCCGCGCTTAAGCACCGGATCAGGCGCTTAAGCACCAGTGCACTTTTTTTGCACTAGTCAACTTAATGTCCAAATTCTCATTCTAACATGTTTAGGTCACTAAATAAAGTCTAAAAATCATTACTAGCTCATAATAAACTAAAAAATACTATCCCAAATTTCTTAATCTTACTCAAAACAACAATCAAAGCAAAAAAACACTGATAACTAGTGTTCATTCTGGTTGACCCAACATCCCAAATTTCTCTAAATCTCTCTCTTTCTTAGACTTTTAAAGCTAAAAATACTCCCACAAAGCGCTTTATTTTACGTCGTTAGCCCGACATAACTAGTGCTCATTCTAGTTGACCCAACATCATTCCATCATTATATTTATGTTGATCCCCTATATAATAATGTTTCAGTCTATGTCCATTCACTTTAAAAATTTTCTCATAATTAGGATCTTTAAT
>NW_018252180.1:294387-295543 GCF_001263595.1 Phalaenopsis equestris | reverse complement strand
ATAAGTCTTAGCTTCAGAAATAAATTTCCTCATTTGTTGGTATGTCACTCCATAGGGTTTAAGATCACTAACAATATAGTTCACAATGTCAGCATACCACGGTACACGCCACTCATTTACAGTGAACAATTTTTCATCTGGAAAATTTTCATTAATTTATTTTTCAAAACATAGTGGTTTTTCTAATTCAAGCCTGGACAAATGATCAGCAATTTATTTTTTAGTTCCCTTCCGATCTACTATTTCAAAATCAAATTCATGTAAAAGAAGAATCCATCTTATAAGTCTCAGTTCAGTATCCTTCTTTTTCATTAATTACGTAATAGCAGAATGATTTGTATGCAATATACGATGAGTTCCAATCAAATATGGTCTAAGTTTATCAAAGGCATATACTATTACTAATAACTCTTGTTGTATAATTAATTTGAGTTTCATTAAGAGTTTTACTAGCATAGTAAATAACTTTCAAAATTTTATCATATCTTTGTCCTAAAATAGTTCCAATAGCATAATCACTTGCATCACACATAAGTTCAAAAGGTTTTCCCCAATTTGGTGAAACTATAATTGGTGCAGTGATTAATTTTTCTTTTAATAATTTAAAAGCTTTTAGGCATTCCTCATCAAAATTGAAATTTGTATCTTTCTCCAGAAATGGCATAAAAGCTTAGCAATCTTAGAAAAGTCCTTAATATATCGTCTGTAGAATCCAGCATGTCACTTGAATTTGACATCTCCTGTGCAAAGCTAAGTCCCTAAACTCCCAATTTCCCTTACATTTATTGGATAAGGTAAATTAACGATCACTTGAATTTTAGCAGGATCTACTTTCATACAATTTTCTGATATTTGATGACCTAATACAATTCTTCCTGCTACCATAAATTGACATTTTTTTCCAGTTAAGGACTAAATTGGTTTCTTCACAGCGCTTAAGAACTTTAGATAAATTTTCTAAACATGAGTCAAATGAAATTCCAAACACTGAAAAGTCATCCATAAAGTCTTCAATCCATTTTTTTAATTAAATCACAAAAAACTGTCATCAAACAATCTTTGAAATGTAGCAGGGGCATTACATAAACCAAAAGACATTCTTCTAAAAGCAAAAGTACCATAAGAACTGGTAAATGTTGTTTTCTCTTGATCCTCA
>NW_018252180.1:293618-294305 GCF_001263595.1 Phalaenopsis equestris | reverse complement strand
AGAAAGGGTTGTGGAAAAGGTTGTGGAAAATGATCTTTCCTAGTGGTAAAATTTAATTTTCTATAATCAATGCTTATTCTCCACGCTGTAACTTGTCTGTCTAGTAGGTGTAGGTATTAACTCATTATGCTCATTCACTGTTACAGTTACTCCTCATTTCTTAGGAACACAGTGAATTAGACTAACCCATGCACTATCTAAAATAGGGTAGATAATTCAAGCATCTAACCACTTTTAAATTTCTTTCTTAACAACCTCTTTCATAACATGTATTAATCTCCTTTGTGGATCAACCCTGAGTTTGCAGTTTTCTTCCAGATTAATTCTATGCATACAAATTGAAGGACTGATTCCTTTAATAATAGCAATTGTCCATCTGAAGGCTTAAAATTTTTCAGAATTTTCATCAGCTTTTCTTCTTCTTCTTTTATTAACTTCAAAGAAATTATAACAGGTAAAGTAGAAGAATCTCCTAAAAAGGCATATTTTAAATGTTCAGGAAGTAATTTTAACTCAAGTTCTGGAGGTTTTTCAGTAGATGGACAAAATGATATATCTGTCTATCGTGTCAAAAATTTTCTTAAGTCTTGAATTTTTTGATGCACAAATTATCAGTTGCAATCCATGTTTTCTTGTGTCTCTCAGACTAATTCCTCTTCTTGCTCGTGTTCTAAATCTTTTACTTCA
>NW_018252180.1:290620-293578 GCF_001263595.1 Phalaenopsis equestris | reverse complement strand
TTTTCTTCGACATTCGCTTTGAAATGACATTCGCTTAGATATCTTATAACATCAATTCTATAACATTCATCATCTTTACCTTTTGCAGGGTATTTCATTGATTTTGAAATGTTAAAAGTAATAATTTAATCATTGACGTGCATTACTAATTTCCCTTTCTGCACATCTGTCATTGCTCTTCCTGTGGTTAGAAAATGTCTCCCCGAAATGATAGGTATCTCTTTTTCTTCCTCCATATCTAGCAATAAAATCAACAGGAAAGATAAATTGATCCACTTTCACTGGGTCATCTTCTATAACTACTTTAGGATAGGTTATTGAACGATCTGCTAACTACAAAGTTACAGTAGTAGGGGTTATTTCTACTAATCCCAATCTTTTAAATATTTATTATGGCATAAGGTTAATGCTTGCATCTAAATCATATAAAGGTTTTTCCATAAAATCTGTCTCCTATAGCACATGAAATTGTAAAGCTACCAGGATCTTTAAGTTTTTCAGGAAGTTTCTTCTGAATTATGGCACAACACTCCTCACTAAGTGCAACAGTCTCATTATCTTCAAACTTCCTTTTGTTGAGAATATCCTTCATAAACTTTACATAGTTTGGCATTTGTTCTAAGGCTTCAGCAAATGGAATATTGATTGTGAGCTTCTTAAATATTTCCAAAAATTTTGAAAATTGTTTATCCAACTTCTGTTGTCGAAGGTCGAAGTCTCTGAGGAAATGGAGGTGGTGGTTTTTCTAAATCAATTTTTGGCATAGAAATAGGTCTTTCAGAATCTTTTGGAGCGTCCTCTTTTAGTTCTTCATTTTTTTCTCTCTCTACTTCAATCTCTTTTTGAACCCTACCTTTCGACTCTCTTTTGCTTCTAGGTTGTACAGCTTTAACTTGCTCTTTATTCTGGTCTTTTAGATTTGATTCAGTATTACTAAGAAGTGTTCCTTGGAATCTATTACTTAATAAACTTGCGATTTGCCCAAGTTGATTCTTAATATTTCTAATTGTAGCTCCTTGACTTTGTAACTGATTACCCATTTGTAACACCACTTCTTCTATAGACAACTTCTTATCCTTAAATTGTGTATTACTATTGATACCTGGAGGATAATTACTATGGCTATTCCAGTTTTCCAATGGGTTTACTTGGTTGTTCCCCCATTGCTGATTATTAACACCAGAATTTTCCCTTGGTTGTTCCAGTTTCCCAATGGGTTTACTTGGTTGTTCTCCCATTGCTGATTATTAACACTAGAATTGTTATTCCAGTTAAAGTTGGGATGGTTCTTCCAACCTGGGTTATAATAATTGGAATATGGGTTATTTTCCTTATTATTTATGAAATTCAAAGTTTCTAATGATGTTTGAGAATCTACTATTTGTCCTAATGATTTTTCTTCAATCATGGAAATTGGTTGTGAAAAATTCATTCCAAATTGGTCTAACTTCCTTGAAATTGCAGCAACTTGATTTGCTAACATAGTAAATGCATGAGTTTCATGGATATTGGCTACTTTCTCTAGATTCGCCCTCTCAGAAGGCCATTGAAAATTATTGGTTGCCATCTTTTCAATTAAAGCATAAGCATCATGAAATGGTTTTGACATCAATGAACTACCAGCAACGACATCGATAATAGATCTAAGAGAACCAATTAATCCATTATAAAAGGTTTAAATTATTAACCAATCTGGTATAGCATGGTGTGGACACTTTCTTAAGAGTTCTTTAAATCGTTCTCATGCTTCATAAATAGATTCCCCTTCAAACTGATTAAAAGATGTAATATCATTTCTAAGCTTCGCAATTTTTTATGGTGGAAAATATTTAGCAAAAAAATTTTGTGCTAAATCACCCCAAGTTCTGATAGATCCAGGTGCTAACGAATTCAACCACATCTTAGCTTTATACCTCAGTGAGAAGGAAATAACCTAAGTCTTATGGCGATTATTTGATATCATTTGGATAATAGCAGGTTTAAGCTCAAATGAATTAGCCTCTACAGTAGGTTTTTGAATACTACAATGAAGTTCATCTATAGTAGGGTTGGCATAATCTCTTAAAAGTCTACACTCTTGATGAATTTCAATATTTTGATTATTTTGGTTTGCCATTTCTATAATTTTTTTGGATTTTTCAAGATTTTTAATTTTTCTGGTGTTTCTGATTTTTCTAATAGTTCTTTCTAATTCAGAATCGTAGGGCACTAGTCCTTCAGAACTTAAACTATGCATACACTAACATAAAATAAAAATAAAATAAAATAAAAAATAAGAAACAATATTTAAAGTTTAAATAAGTCTTTTTAAAAATAGAAATTTACTTAGTTTTCCTCTGCGACAACGGCGCCAAAAACTTGATCCTGTACTCAATGGCCTATGCACATTATAAGAATAATTTTGATGGTATTTTTCAATTATATTTCCTTATTTTGCAACAAAACCAAAAACTTGATCTAAAGAAATAATTAGGTAAATCTTTCACTATGAAACAAATAAGAATGCAGTTATAATATTTCAATATGGGATACTACACAAGTATATGTATCGTTATAAAGTAATATAAAATTTTTTGATTAAATCTCGAATATCGAACCCACAGGGAGAGCTAGATTTAGATAACAAAATTTACTTAGCAATATATATTCTTACTTAAACTTAAGATGCTAAAATAGGAATGATTTTTGGCATTTTTGATATTTTAACGAAACAGTAAAAAGATAACCAAAGTTTTTCTAGAAGAAAAGTACTTACTATGAAAAAATCTTTCTTTTTATCATGAATCAGTAATAAGTATAGGAATTATGTTGTGGAAGTATGCAAATTGTGTTGTGCCAAATAGGAGCAATAATATTCTTTACCCTTACTAGAGATGTTATAAAGAACATTGACTAATTTAAAGTTTGAATAGTTCCGAAGTCCGGTTAAGCAGGGAAGATACTAGCTCTCACTCTAGA
>NW_018252180.1:288669-290498 GCF_001263595.1 Phalaenopsis equestris | reverse complement strand
TTCCTATTTATTTGCACTCAATCATATGAACTATATTCTCATTCATACAACCTCATGTGATTCTTTCCAAGTGTTGACTGAGATAATACCAGCCCAGTTCTTACATGTTCTCACAACAAATTTTAACATCTGGATTGGCCAAATCAAGAAGTAAATGAAGTGCATGGATTTAAATTATCGCAACTTCTTCCAGCATGAAAGATCAATATTCTCCACAACTTCCATCCAAAAGTTAATTACATATCACTCTAAGAAGAAAGATAAAGAAAACTACTCAGAATCCATGGAGAAAACAAAACCACACTTTAATTTAAAAGAATAAATCATTGCCAAACCAACAACAAGTCTCGATTAAAACCAAAATTAGTCTAAAAAAAGGATAAAAATTTATCTCAAGTCCTCCACTAAAATCTTGAAGTTCCTTTGAATCTCTTCTCTTTCACAATCACTCAAAACTAAATAATAAAAATGATAAATTAAATAAAAATTGGTTCTTAAAAATCCTCCGAACTAACTCCCGAGAGAAGAAATTTCAAAACTTGCCAATATTTTCAGGACTCTTTTCTAAGTCCTCTCTTTTTTCTTTTATAGTTTTCCCAGAGGTGCCTTAGGATCTCTTCAAAATGTGTCTTGATTCGATGTATTTGCTAAAGAGATGCATCCTTTCATGATAATTTTTGTCCATGGTGGTTAAAACCACCTATTAAGCCAATGTGTGCCTCAAAAACCTCTTTGAAATTCGTAAAAATTGATTTTACTCGTCTAGTAACTGCCACTGACGCTTAAGCGCGGGGTCTCGGTGCTTAGGCGCGGCCTTCTCTGTTTAACCAGCGCTTAAGCGTTGGATATGGCGCTTAGACACTGATACACCTAAAATATATAGTGTTTTTAGACATATTTTTATACCTACTTTTGAGATATTGCGCTTTAATGGAAGATATTTTTGTGTTTTTTCTTGCAGATACAAGTAAGAATGGAAAAAATGCTTTAAAAAGTGAAAAAGGACCAAATTTTGAGCAAAAAGGTGAAAAATTGTGCAAAAGTGTTTTGGCGCCTAAGCACTGATTAAACAGATAAGGTCGTGCCTAAGTGTCGAGACTGTGCGCTTAAGCCCCAGTGGCAGTTATTATATAAGTAAAAATGGTTTTCACAAATTTTGATGAGGTTTTTGAGGTACCCATTGGCTTAATAAGTGGTTGTAACCACCATGGACGAAAATTATCATGAAAGGATGCATCTCTTGGGCAAATACATCGAATCAAGACACATTTTGAAGAGATCCCAATGCACCTCTTGGAAAAATATAAAAGAAAGAAGAGAGGACTTAGAAAAGAGCCCTAAAAATATTGGCAAGTTTTGAAAGTTTTTTTTTAGGGAGTTAGTTTATTGCGTTTTGAGTGATTGTAAAAGAGAAGAGATTCAAAGGAACTTCAAGAGTTTGGTGGAGGACTTGAGATAAGTTTTTATCTTTTTATTTTAGATTAATTTTAGTTTTAATTAAGACTTGTTATTGGTTTGACAATGATTTATTCTTTTAAACTAAAGTGTGGTTTTGTTTTCTCCATGAATTCTGAGTAGTTTTCTTTATCTTTCTTCTTAAAATGATCTGTAATTAAGTTTTGGATAGAAATTGTGGAGAGTATTGATCTTTAATGTTGGAGGAAGTTGTGATGATTTAAATCGATGCACTTCATTTACTTCTTGATTTGGCCAATCCAGATGTTAAAATTTATTGTGAGAACATGTAAGAATTGGGCTAGTATTGTCTCAGTCAATAATTGGAAAGAATCACATGAGGTTGTATGAATGAGAATGTAGTTCATATGATT
>NW_018252180.1:280476-288569 GCF_001263595.1 Phalaenopsis equestris | reverse complement strand
TAGCCGGTCTTCAGAACTATTCAAACTTTAAATTAGCCAATGTTCTTTATAGCATCTCTAGTAAGGGTAAGGAATAGTATTGTTATTATTTGACACAACACAATTTGCATACTTCCACAATAGAATTCCTATACTTATTACTGATTCATGATAAGAAGGAAGATTGTTTCATATTAAATACTTTTCTTCTACAAAAACTTTAGTTATCTTTTTAAGTTGTTACTGTTTCGTTAAAATATCAAAAATACCAAAAATATTTAAATTTTAAATTCCTGTAAAAATCATTTTTAGTTTAAGTAATTATCTTCTTAAAAATAGAAAAACTTTCTAAAAAGTGCATATTGCATAATCTTCCGTAGGTTCGATATTCAGGTCTTAATCAAAAAGTCCTATATTATTTGATAACGATACATATACTTGCATAGTATCCCAATATAAATATATATAAATTAAAAAGTTAAATTCTTATTTTTCTTCAAAATCAAGTTTTAGGTTTTGTTGCAAAATAAGGAAACATAAGTGGAAAATACCATCAGAACTATTGTTATACTGTTCATCAGCCTTAAGTATCTAGGGATCAAGCGCCAAAACTCTTTTGTACAATGTTTCACCTTTTTGCTTCAATATTGATCTTTTTTCACTCATTTAAGTATTTTTTCCATTTTTAATTATATCTGCAAGAAAACACAAAAATATCTTCCATTAAAGGGCAATATTTCAAAAATAGGTATAAAAATGTGTCTAAAAACACTATATATTTTAGGTGTATCACTAACCTTGGTTTCAAGATCTTGTATTATCCCGCGACTTGTTGGATGACGAGCTGTGAGTCACCATAGATGGAAATGTCATTTATACCCATCGATATTGTCAATTCCAATCTGATAATTAGTGATTCATATTATGCTTCATTGTTGGTAAATGACTCTGTCAGGTGATAGGAGAATCTCAGCATAATCTCAGCATGCCCCAGCATGCCCTTATCTGGCATGTTGAAGATCAAACCAATTCCTGCTTTGCCTGGTATAACTGCTCCAGATCCTTTGTCTTTTTTTGTTGACAAAGCTCCATCGAAGTACATCTCCCAGCATTGCGCACTGGAGAAATACTTTTGTAATGCTTGCTCTTCTAACAACTCTTCATTAAAAGGGGACCCAGTTGGAAGTGGGTGGGGTGTGCAGTAAGAAAATCTGCTAAAATCTGTCCCTTGATAGCATGGAGGGGAACAAAAATTATATCAAATTGCAATAAAATCATCGACCATCTTCTTAGACGTCTAGAGAGTGTTGGTCAGGTCATCAAATGTTGCAATGGATTAACTTTTGAAATAAGAGTAATTTTATGAGAAGCATGTAATGCCTGAGCTTTTGCATGATAAAGATTAGAGCTAAATAATGTTTCTCAATAGACAAATACCTTATCTCCGTTGATATTAGAGGACGACTAAAATAGTAGAGTGTGTTTTCTTTACCCTTGTTATTAATTTGGGCTAAGAGGGCTTCAAGAGAGTCATCTAAGGTTGCGGTATAAAGTATTATAGGTTTTCTCGGGTTATGGGCTGCCAAAATAGGAGGTGTAATTAAATATTTCTTAACGACCTCAAAAGCCCGCTAGCATTTCTCTTCCTAAAAAAAACTTGGCATCTTTTTTAACTAATGCCGAGAAGGGTTGACACTTACCTAAGAGATTAGAAATAAAATATCTCAAATATGTCAACTTCCCTTGAAAGGAACGTAGTTGTTTCAATATTTTGGGTGGAGGCATTTCCAAAATAGCTTTAATTTTATCTGGGTCGATCTCAATTCCCTGATAACGGACAAAAAATCCTAGAAATTTCTCTGAGGTGACGCCGAAGACGCACTTTAAGGGATTCATCTTAAGGTCGTACTATTGTAATCCTTCAAACACGATCCTCAAATCGTACAAATGATCTATTTTCTATTTACTTTTGATGAACAAATCATCCACATAACATTTCACTTTGTTGTGAATGAGATCATAAAAAATCTTTGTCATACTTGTTGGTATGTCGCTCCAGCATTTTTTAATCTAAACGACATCACTGTGTAGCATAAAATTCCAATCGGTGTTCTGATGGCTGTAAGTGTTGCGTCTTCGGGAGCCACCTTGATTTGGTTGTATCCCGATGACCCGTCAAAGAAGGAGAAAATTTCATGTGTTGATGTGATATCCACCATTATTTCTAGCATCGACAGTGAAAATTCATCCTTTGGACATGCTTTGTTCAAATCCCTGAAGTCCACACAAACACGAATTTGTCCATTTTTCTTCTTAACAGGCACAAATGTTGGCTAACCATGTGGGGTATTGCTCTTTTATCATAAAGTTAGTGTCTATTAACTTCTCCACCTCGGCTATGACTTACTGCTCTATTTCGAGGCACATTCTTTTTGAAGCTTTTTTTTACTGGGGACATATCCTTCTCTACCCTGATTTTAAACTGCAACTTCTATTGACAGTCCTGACATTTCATCATAACTCCAGGTTCATCATAATTTCATCATAACTCCAGGCGAAGTAATCTTTGAATTTTGTTAACAGTTTGATCAATTCTAAAGATTCTTTATCATTGAGTAGAGAACTTATAAAGGTCGGGGTTGTTCTTCTGTCCCAAGGTTAATCTCCGTTGATTTGATTTCTTCCTCAAATTCTGGTTGAGAGTTTTCTATTAGCTGATTGGTAGAGTCATCCTCCACATTGAGGCAATCCTCTTCCAATTCACTAGTAACAATCATGCAAAATAATGAATCATCGACTGGTCTGACTGTACCAAATTTGAGACCCACTTTCGAGTTGGGAGTTCGACTTTTAACATCCCATAATTTTTCAAAAAGTTTTAATTTATCTTTTGGCATTTGTTTTGGCAAATGTTTCTGCTGAATTAACTTTGGTACACAAGGCAAAAATTAACCGAAAGGCAATTTAATTAATTCATTAGGATCCTCATCCAAATTTACATGATTTTCAAGATTAGTAGAAGTAGATGCATGATAAAATTTGATCGGCTTTGAACCAGCACTATGGACCTCCTTAACCTCTAAACTCTCCACCTTCTTAGGGCAAATTGGACTAATGGTCATGGGGTTCACATAATAGTTTATCAAATCATACATTGTCTCATATTTATTTTTCTTCACATCTTCTAAGGATATCTTGTACCCGGTTTCTTCTATTTTGTCATCATTATTTCATCTTCAGAAATTTTTTCATCATCAATGTTGATGGCCGGCCTAGCCCGTTCAACAACTAAAATGGTTCTTGCTTGTCCACGTCCCCGGCCTCATCCTCAGGTGCGTGAACTAAAATAATTCCCACCAACATGTTACAAAAGAGAGGTGGAAGACCGCTGAAGTGGAGCTGAGTGGCCTTGCCATTGTAATTCTTCTGAATCTTCATCTTTACTTTTGATAACTTCATGAGATAAGACAGTTTTCTTTGGAAGCACAAAGTACGCGACATGTTCATGAATGCCAACTTCATGGACTGAAAAAGGATGTAAATCTCCCTTGATGCAATGTTCTTGTCCTTCCTTGTAATACCTAATGCACTGGTGTAGAGACGACGGAACGATGTTGTGTTCGTGAATCCATGGTCGACCCAGTAGAGCATTGAAAGTGTTCTCAGCATCGATGATATGGAATTTAGCAGTTGTCACCAGCTCTCCAACTTTCATAAGCAGTGTAATTGATCCAAGAGCTCTCTTTCCCTTTTGGTCAAATCCTCTTAGCATCATTTTATCGGCCGTAAGCTCCTGAGCTTCAATGTCCAAATAGGTCAATGTCCGTAGGCTCATCAAGTTGAGTGATGCTCTAGGATCTACTAAAACTTTGGACAACACAAATCTGCCAATGTTAACGGAGATATAGAGTAGACGATTATGGTCGGTGGTACCGAGCAACAAGTCTTCATCTGTAAAAGTTACCCTAAACTGTTCTTTCAATGAGTAAATTTCATCCGAGGATGTGCTGGCCAATTGAGCTAAGCAAATCTCTGGGTCAAGCAAAGCCGTAACTAGAGACTCTCTCATCTCCTTTGACAAGATTAGAGAGTCGTGGATGCTTAATTTGGCTAACAAATTCCTAAGATGAGCTAGTACAGCTAGTACATTGTAATCCACTTTCTATGATCCTCCAATTTTCTCTTGGTTACGTGGTTCTTCCACTGGCGGAGGTGGAAGTAGCTCTTCTCGAGTTACTATTTGCTTTCTTTTATCCGTCGGAGCTGTTCTCAGGGGTAATACATTCCCGGGGTAATACTCTCCCGCTCCTTAAGCTCACCTCTGTATTTTCTTCTTCTTGAGATACCATTATCGAATCTTCGCGAAACTTCGAGTGTTTCTTCTTTATCAGAAAGATCTAAGTTGATGGCAAATGGTGCACCGTGGCACTCAAGGATTTGTTCCTCACTCTCGATGCTATTGTTATCGGTATTATCGACATCTTCTTTGGTCTTGCTAACAGGTTCATCGAACTTAATTAGGATTTGAGGATCAGTTTGAGAATCGAGATTGAGGTTAGATTAGTCACAATCGATTATGTTATCACTATAAATCTATAAATAGTTAAAACGTAACCGAAATCATAATCATTATATTCATAAGACCCTAGAGGGACAAAAAGATAATCATACAATGTCAGAGGTTCAAGGATTTTCTTCCTTGAATCTGAGACAACTAATCTAGTAGAGGCATCCCCTATTCTACCCTCTGTGCTACTAGTCTTCATGGTAGTATTCTTCTTCTTCTTCTTTGGCGATGATGGATCTTCTGGAGAAATCTTCATATCGGGCTTGATAGGCTGAAGACTCTGAATGGAAGCTTGTGTTGATGCATTCTAGATTTGGTTCATTATTTTCATGAGCTTGTTTCAAGTTGTACTCCATCCATCTTTTCCAGTATACGGGTCAATCGGAGAGATTAGCTCAGCCAAAATCATATTTATAGAGCCTTTTTTAGGTTCTTTTAAATATTCTTTTGGGATTGTTATCTTTCTTTCTTTAATTTTTTTCTTAAGCCAATCCTTAAAGACATAACATTCCTCTATAGTGTGTCCAAGCAATCTGTGATATGGGCAATAATTAGGTTGTTCCTTCTTATCGACCTCTTCGGATTTCTTTGGATCGGTTATATGAACTCAGGCTTCTTCATCAGACTTCTGAACATTTTGGATACGACTTCATCTTTAAATGAGTACACCACTTTCCTACGCTCCACAATGAACATTTTCTTGTTCTCGGTTTAGTATGTTCCTCCCTGAGGCGGTTGCTGACTAGACTGGCTATACTGTTGTATCTGTTGTTGAGCATGTTGCAATGACGATTGACGAGAATTTTCAGCATGTATCTTCATCGGTTGTTTTCCTTTATTGACCGTTGCCACTATTCCGAACTTCTTTTCAAAAGTTCTGGTCTTCTTGAAGTTCTCGGCCTTCTCATGAGAATCCATATGTTTGACTTCTTCTTGAAGATTGCTAGCTTTGCTGAGTAGCTTTTCGAAGGATTTAATGGTGAGTCCCTTGAGCATGAAAGCTACTAGCCCTCTTGAGTAAGATCTCAATCACGTGATGTTCTTGTAGCTGAGGTTCACATTTCATGCTAAGGTTTCTGCACCTCAAAATGTAGTCCATTAAAGTCTTGTTGGGCTTCTGCTTCTCTGCTACGAGATCTCTAATAGACACATAATGTTGCGCTCCGACAAATCTCTTCACGAACAATTGTTCTAGCTCTGAGAACGTCGTGAATAATCTACTGGGTAGTTCTACATACCAATTAAAAGCGATCCCTAACAGGGTGCTGACAAACCTGTGGGAAGAGCAAGGCTTCGTTGCCTCCAGTATTACCACAACTGGCTCAAAAATCCGCTATATGCTGGCTGGGATTTTTGATCCCGTCAAATTTCTTAAAGTTTGGTGGCACAAAACCTGTAGGGGAGGTTATGACATCAAATTCCTCTGGGTAAGGTCTACCTTTCAAAATCAATGCACCACCCTTAGATTGGGTTAAGTCTTCCCAAACTTGCTCGACCATTTGCTTAAAGTCTTTTTCTGGTATGACACTTGATGGAGAGTCATTCTTTTGCTGATCATCTCTATTTGCTAAGGAAACATCTCTCCCTTCATCTGTAATATGTATAATCTCCGGTTGATTGACTTCTGGAGAGGCTAACTGTGGTGGTTGAGACTGTCCTTGAGCTGTGGCCATGGCGGTCATGGAAGCGGCCATCTCTTCCATTCTTTTCTCCATTTGGTTGATTTGCTCATCCCTTAGAAAAACAACCCCACACAGCTCATCTACGGCGTTCTCTTCAACGAGAGGTTGAGCATCGCGCGTAGATGCAACGACTCTGGTCTCGATGACATGGACATCCATGAAATCTTCCTCGAGGTAATCATTGAAGTCAAAATCTTCATCGTCATCATCGATGGAAACTCCTTGCTCCCGGGCCAACTCGAAAATCTTAACCTTGAGCTTTTCAACCTTTCCTTCAATTATTGATTCTTGTAGCGATTCTTGTAGCATCTTGAGATATGAGATATGGAGGACTTTGCTGGACATCCTCCACTTGCTCATCCATCTTACTAGCAATTGTTGTGACAATGCCAGATACTTCGGACCCTTGCTTCATTCCATGATCCTGCCCTGTGGGCTTACTGGACCATATCGGTACGGCGACCTTGGGTACCCATACCTTTTTCTTTGACGGTGATGTCTTGAGACAGAGTTTCTCAGAAGAAACATTAGTATGTCGAAGATAAGTATGCTCCCAATGGTGCAGACCAGATAAAATACTTGGTAACCTCTTCGTCTATTCCTTTGAAATTTAAGCACATCCTTGTGACTGGTAATTTATAGAATTCTCGGACCCATATGTTACTTAACTGGTCAACGTCCTACGAGTCTAGTGATGGTAAAATCAATAGTAACAATGGTGGTATCAACTCTGCTTCCCAAGCAAAACCAGATGGGAATGCGAGTAGGCAAAGCTTCAGTTGATTTTTGAGATCCTCTGGCAGTTCTGACGTCCCTTAAAATTTCTTTCTTCATGAGAGGTGATACTGTACATCGTACTTGTTTGAGTATCTCCCCAACTGAAAAACCTTCTTTGGCAGCTAGTCTCTGGAAAACTGAACTAACTCGGGTGATATGTGTAGGCTTGTTCTTCTCCCCACCATGTCCATGAGGTGATGGTAAAGTAGTGGTGATCCTCTGGATACTTCCATGCCCATTAGTATCCTTTAAGTGATGTAACCTACTCCCTTGTAGAAGTGGGTAGGTCTCCAATAATCCTCAATCCTCCTAGTGAGGAATTTCATCAACAGGTACATTATTAGAGATCTGGGCTTCAGTAGCCCTCCAAACCTTCCGGCTGTTGCTTCTTCTTTGGGATTGGGTTAACAGTGCAATCCTCGAACTCTACCCGATTTCAAATACTGACGGCAGGACAACCAATCCTTCAATTGGGTCTTCCACGGTCACTCCCACGGTCATATCTTCTTTTCCCTTAGTAGAAACGAGAACAACAGGCTTGATGGGTGCCATGGTGGTAGTAATCTTAACCTTCTTGTAAGAAGGGAAGTCCTGAGGGTAGTTCAGGTTAAACTCGACAGACGGTTCCTGAACCTCTGGAATGACGACCTTCATTATGACAAATGGGGCTTTCCCGAGAATGACCTCAAGATCTTCAAATCCTGCTCCAAACTTTATGATGGGAGCAACATTGTGGGCACTGCGGCTTTCCCACACGAAGATTAAAAAAGTCCTTAATGGCCTCCTGAACCCCTCTGTTCAAAGGTGATTGAACAGAAGATCCTGAAGTCCAAAAGAGTTGACCGTACTTTCCCAAGAGAGAAATGGGTAAAGTATGCCAACGGAAGAAGGATAATTTGGTTCATGAGGGACATGAACACATTACCAAAATATGAAGAAAACATTTCTTGATTTAAATGGAGAGAAAAGCTAGTCCCCAGCAGAGTCGCCAGAAGCTGTCGACCGCCGAAATCAAAATCCCATAGTCCGCTTTGGAAAGACGTTTAATTTACATATATATGTATATATATATGTATATATATATATAT
>NW_018252180.1:260990-280153 GCF_001263595.1 Phalaenopsis equestris | reverse complement strand
TATATATATATATATATATGTATATATATATATATGTATATATATATATATGTATGAGGCTCGATCAAATAAACTAAGAAATATATGACATCCGTTTGGTCTGCGAAAATTATTTTATTTGTCAAAAAGTTTCACTATTTAATACGAAGAATTAAATAGGGTTTATATTAAGCTGAGTTCGGAAAAAAAACATCTTATAAGGGCAAGCCTTATAGTTAATTACATCTTAGATAACCGAAGTTTTCTAAGAAAACTCTCGATAAAAATAAGGAAATGTTATCTTCAAGGAGATCATAAGGATAGGACTTTTTAATGAGATCGGACAAAGAGCTGTGCATGGAGAATGACTCAAATTTGGAGCATTTGGTTTTTGGAATCCATAGGAGAAAGAACTAGGGGGTGCCATAGATCCGGAGGAGAACCTCGGTGACTTCCCAAGCTACCCTACAGTTTGACTTCAATTTTGGAGAGAGATTATTTAAATGTTTCATCCTCCAAATTTTATTTGTTTAAGGCTTATATATATATGTGAAAAGATCACATAAATAGCCTGGAAGTTATGAGGATTTAGGTCGCAACGGCGACAACCTCAAAATCCTAAGATGAGTTAGGGCTTATATTGTATAGTAGAGCTATACAAAGGCCTAAAGATGAGTTGAGGATTTATGTTGCATAAGCAAACCACCTCGAAGTCCTATGGCTTGTTGTTTAATTCTAAGAAAAGATATGTTGTTGTAGATCCTTTTGTTATTGAAGATGGCCGTGCAGCCCACAATGCTAGCTCCAAGCCCCTCACTACGACAAGTTTGGGTTTTCTAATGTGTCATGTTATAATGTCAAATCATATGTCCCTATGGTTATGGTTCTTTAAATATTAGAGGGCATATTAAAGTTGATTAGAGCGACACCAGTTAGGATCTTACGGTTCCCTCATTCCGGTACCACTATTTTTTATTGGATTCACTTAGTCCAAATGAATTTACTAAACTCAACTCAATGAGTTCCATACTTTCATTTACACCATGGGAAATATCATTAGCAATCGTAGGTTACCTCCTCTGAGGAATTCCCGATCATCCAATAAAGACATCTTAATTTAGTTATAATTTTTGTTTTATGATGTTTGTGATTAAATTTTGAGTTGTCTTATATTTTGAATGTTGTGGTGGTGAATTTTATCTTGGTTGATTTTAGTTTGGTTTTGGTTTCACGACTATCCTAGCAGTTTTGGTTTTCATGCAGGGTGACATCATTGTTTAACATGCAAGCTCGAGTCAAGAAGTACAAAAATGTAAATGCATTAATTTAAAAGCGTACCTGTCGATTCTTCTAGTTCCACCACCTGAAAGATTAGTATTCGCAATGCTTGCATATAATTTTATAGGGAATATAAATTGCAGGAGTAGATGAAGGTTTAGCTACCAAACCCCAAATTATGACTTTATTGAATCTTAGAAGATCCTAGTGGATGATTTTAGAACAAAAATATGGCAAGTTCAATTTTCCCTTCAGAATGTCCAATAGATTTCAAAAATGCTCGAGACATGACCCTGGACCATCGTGAAGATCTCTTGAAATATTTTGAGTTTATTTTGGACTTATCATATTGTTCCATTAATCATCTTAGGTCGACGTGTGACTACCCCGTTGCTCAGTGAAACCCATCAATTTAATTATCTCGAGGATATGATACCCAATTGATCTATTGATGTTTCATTTAAAAGTTATGTGAGTGGGTGTCCTAAGGCAAGTTTAGGTTATTTAAGATTATGGTAGCCGTAATCAAGGTCAGGCTTGTAGTGTTTAAAAATGTTAATTTTCAATCATATTATCTTCTAAATCTGATTAATTGAGTTTAGACATTGAGCCTAGGTCACTACCAAGCCTTTAATAATCATAATAGGTGAAATGGTGATTATCAAAATTTTGATCTAAGTGATATGTATTCTTATTGAATGATCACATCATCCTCAACTTTGGGCTTAAGAAAAGTAAATTATTCTCTTTCTAGCTTAAGCCCATCACTTAAGAATCATTTGATTTTAATTGACTTCCAAGACATGAAGATTAAGAGGATTATGATTTTGTTGATGTTGTACAAGGGTGGTGAGTGAGTTTCTTCCTTTTAATCTCATTGCATTTCAATCACCCAAACATGTTTATTGTGATCAAAATTACCCATTTTCCTTTGGTTAATCCTAAATTTTGATTAAGATACCAAAGTTTAAAATTATCACTTTACCCTTAGGGGAATTTCTCCACATAACTCATTAAACACAACTCAAAAGACTTTGAGGGTTTAGAGTGTCATATCCATGAGGTAATTATAATGTTAGAGTCGAATATATGGACTCCCGAAAATTTAATTTAATTTAAATATTTATTTAAATTTAGAAAATAGGATTTTTAGAAATTAGTTTATTTGGCTTTCCAAGATGAAGTTTTAGTTTATGAGAAAATTATTAAAGGTTTCCTTAGGTCAGAGAAATATTTAGACAAAATTTAATGATTTTTTTAATTAAATTTTTATTATTAATATTTAATTATTAACAAGTTTCAATGATTTAATCAAGTAGAAAATAATGTTTTAATTACCAAAATTATTTTCATATTTTTATTAGACTCCCTTTAGTTCAAAAAACTCAGAGAATGAAATTTTATATTTTTATGATTTTTAATTTAATCATTATAATTATTTTAATGGAAAAAATAAGGAAAATTCATTTTTAAGCTTTTAAAATTTATTTTAATTTAGTAAAATTAGGAAAAATATTTTAATGAGTCTTAAGTGATCAGAGAACAATTAGGCATATTTTTGAAATATTTTGATATTTTTGGGATTTTTAATTATTTTAATTATTTTAAAATTCAAAATAAGGCTTAAAAATTAAGTGTTTTGTAAAAAGCAATTTTTTTTTCCCAAGTGCCTCTGATCACAAGGAACTCAGAAAATCACTTTTTTTATAATTTTCCCAAGTATATTTAATTTAATATAATCATTTTTTTACAAAAATACAAGGTTCCTTAGAAAATCAACTTTAATTTAGAAAATCAACTTTAATAGAAAATCAACTTTAATACTTAAACTTAATAAAATAATTTTCAAATTTTTACAGTGGATAAACATGATTTTTATGAATAATGTAGGATTGATTTAGTCAATTTTTGATAAGTATATAAAATTTTGGATAAGTATATAATTTACATAAATTAACACAAGATATTTACATTTAATTAATTATAGAAATTTACAAGATAATTAAAGACATCATGATATTTTTTCTAGACTTCTCTGACCATTGAAAATCTATAAAATTATTCCCATAATTTTTCAAATTACATTTTGATTTATATAATTAAAATAGCCAAAAATGACCACCCTAGCTTGAAAATTAGGGCTAGGAGCATAGAGATGCCCTCTGACCTTGGAAAAATTAGAAGGCATAGCCTCCATCATAAGGAATAAACCCTCGAAATTTCAAGCCATGGTGTGCAATGTTTGATAATAATGAATTAAAATACTACAGAGGGTATTTAATTCATTAAAAATCAGGAATTAAGAAAATAATTTTTATTTTTGGTCCACATTATTCTCCTCTATTCACTGAGCAAGATGATATTTTTCTTTTATTTTTATGATTTTTTTAGAGAAAAAATATAGATTTTTGAAGTTTAGGCATTTAAAATAATTCAAAAATCCCTATTTTTCTACTTATTCACGCAGCGCCACCTCAACCTACAACCACCCCGAACTCACACGCAACACTCTGCTATCATCCCCAAGTGACCTAAACCATAAGCCTCACCAAGAGTTAGTCCAGCTTGATCTCCTCCATTGATAAAATAAATGTGCGAACATACGACTCTCGTTATCACCCCCAATTGACCTAAACCATAAGCCGTTCACACTAAAATGTTAAGATATTCTTCTAGACTCAACTAAATTGCATGGGGTTTATTTCTAAACCTTCATCTACTCAAAACGAACACTTCTATATGGTTAATCAAGTATGAAATCAATCCATTACAAATAGAGAATCAAAATAAGCTCAAGCTAGGGTTAAAGCTCAATACCTTTGTCTGAAAGGGGAGGCCTCAATCATATGGTTTTGGTAGCTTCAATTGGGTCCAACAAACTTCCAGATGAAGCCTTGTGCCTTGATGAATTGTCTAGATGTAATTTTGATCAAGGTGGATTTCAGGCGTTGGTCTAGAGCTAGGTTAGAAGTGGTTTCAGATGGGGCTTTTATGGGGGATCAACTTCTTTCACGGTGGGGATGGTGTGTGCATAATTAATTAAAGTTTGGTACACTGTGGTGGAGTGGAGAGTTTTGTCTTATTTTTAGGATAAATTTCAGTGAAGAAATCGATTTAAAGGGGTGGCTATCAATGGCTAAGAGCTAGGGGATTACACTTGGGATGGTTTGGAGAGGCTCTGGTGAAATTTTGGCAAAGTTTCCCTAAGGTTCCAAGCACACCCTTCTTTGTCCATGGAGGAGTCAATTTAAAGTCATGGCTGCCTGGTGGAGCTCAGGGCTGGGAATTGGGTGCTAAAGCTTGCTGAGGTGGAGGGAAAAAAGGCTCTAATGACCACTGGGTCTTAGCCAACTCAGGGAAGGTTAAGTTTTTATTTTGGCCACTTGGGGCTACCTTGGGCTGGCTATTTCCAGTGGTTGAGGAGGTAGATGGCAAGAGTCAGGTCACTTGTGTGCTCAGGGAGGCCAGGGAGTTGTTAATGATGGTTAACTCCCAAGGGTAAGTGATGATGAAAAAGATATTTAAGTTTAGGCCAAGAATGGGGTGAAATCTCTTAAATTAAGGGACCATTGGTCCATATCTCATCTTCTCTAGTTTAGGTGGGTTTAGCCTGGTCCATAGGGTGTACTTGGTGGTTGTGGTATCATCAATTTGGTCCATAAGGCATGGCTAAGTCAATTTTGGTGTATGGGTTCAATTTGGATCAAAATGACTAGAAGTTGGTAGGCTATCCATGATGGTTAGGCTATCCATGATATTGAGCTCAATTGATTGATTAATATTGTGTAGATGATTGTCATAAGAGGTTTGAAAAAGATTTAAAGTGATTTTAAATTGGTTTGGAGGTTCAATTAGAGGGATTTTGGACATTTGATCAATTTGGGGGTGTTGGGTTAGACTTGGGTCTAGGTTAGGCTAAGGTTAGGTTAGGTCCAAATTGATGATTGAAAATGATCTATAGGAATGTCATGAAGAGTTTTCAACATCAATTGGGTGCCAATTTTGGGGTCAGGGCATTCAATTTTGTGGAATTTGGAGACAACAAATATTGGGCAAATATGGGATTTTGGACTTGGGTTGAAATTGAGGCTTGACCAAGGCCGATTAAAGGTCCAATTTGATGTGTAGAATTGTTATGAAGAGTTTAGGATCAAAATTGGGGCAAATTGAGTGGGCTATGTGATTCAATCAGGTGAGATTAGGTCATAGGGCCAAAATTTGGGTTTGATTTGGATCAAAATTAAGCTCAAAGCATTGGTCAATTAGGCTTGGATTTGGTTTGAATTGATCAAATGAAAGATGAATTTGAGTTTGGAGTTGAAATTGAGGGAATTGGGGCCAAATTGATGGACATTTGAGATGAATTTGGGAAAATTGGGCATTTAAAGATAATTTGGGAGGGGGGTTTGTTCAAAATGTTCAAATTGGCCAAATTGGGTTCAATTGAAGGGTCCAAATTGGTTTTGGAGACATTTGAAGTGATTTGGATGTTTTGGGGAAGTTTGTAGTGCCAAGGGTATTTTTGTAATTTTGGCAAATTTGGGGGGTATTTTCGTAATTTTGGCTGGTTTTGAGAAATTTGGGTATTTTGAAATGATTTTTGGACAAATTTGGGTATTTTGGTTAAAATTGAAAATTTTGGTCAAATTTAGGGTTTCAAGGGTATTTAGGTAATTTGGGTGGATTTGGGGCAAGAGGCCAAGTTAGATTTTTTTTGGTAGAATTGGGGTGCCAACCAATATGTATGAGTTATGGACCAATGAAATCCCCATTTGGTTCTTCTATGTACTAGTCTTAGCTATACACTAGCCTAGAGCTAGTGAGTCTAGGGGACCATCTACTTGAGTCTCCCAAAAGATCAAAGGATCAAAGTCAACAATTTGGGTTTATGGCTGCATGTGAATCTAGGTAATAGTGAGTGTAAGTGAGTGAACTAGCTCCAGACCAACACCCACGGTTAGCTTCTAAGGTCAAACAGTCCTATGGGGACTCTCCTTGAGATCCTCCACACTGACCCCACCTATTAAGTGCTAGAGGAGAGGTTAGGACCAATATATGGAACTTCAAGTTGAGCAAAGAGGAGTTTAGAGTTTCTAATGGTGAGGGTTCCTCTTCTAGTTCTCTAGGAATAGTCAACAGAAAAGTCCTATGGCTAGACCCTAGGCTACGAAAGAGGAAAAACTAAACCTCAACCAAAAGTGAGGTCAACACTTCCAAGGATATCTCGTACTGTGATTTCCTCTATTTTGTCATCATCATTTCCTCTTTAGAACTCTCTTCATCATTAATATTGATGGTCGGCCTAGTTCATTCAACAATTATATTGGCTCTTCCCTCTCCACATCCCCGGCCTCGATCTCGGGTGATCGCGGGTGTGTGGGCTAAAAGACCCTCTACCACTTTGTTGTGAAGAGACGATAGTAGATTATCGAAGTGGAGTTGAATGACCTTGCCATTGTACTTCTTCTGAATCTTCTACTTCATTTTCCATAATTTTACGAGATGAGACAGTTTTCTTCGGAGGCGCGTCGTAGGCGGCATCTTCATGAATGCCAACTTCATGAACTGAAAAAGGCTGCAAATCTCCCTTAATGCAATGTTCTTGCCCTTCCTTGTAATACTTAATGCATTACTGTAGAGACGACGAAAGCATGTTGTGTTCGTGAATCTACAGTCGACCCAGTAGAGCATTAATTAAAAGAGGTCTCGACATTACATTGATGATATGGAACTTTGC
This sequence comes from Phalaenopsis equestris, assembly GCF_001263595.1. Classification (NCBI taxonomy): domain Eukaryota; kingdom Viridiplantae; phylum Streptophyta; class Magnoliopsida; order Asparagales; family Orchidaceae; genus Phalaenopsis; species Phalaenopsis equestris. Next base: position 273,159 of record NW_018252180.1, on the reverse strand, counting down.
GGTTGTTACTAATTCTCCAACTTTCACAATTAATGTAATTGATCCAAGGGCTCTCTCTCCCTTTTGGTTGAATCCTCTTAGCATCATTTTATTGAACGTAAGATCTTGAGCCTCGATGTCCAAGTAGGCCAATGTCCGTAGACTCATCAAGTTGAGTGATGCTCCAGGATCTACTAAAACTCTGGACAATACAAATCTACTGATGTTAACGGAGATATAGAGTGGTCGTTTATGGTCATCGGTACCAAGCATCAAGTCTTTATTTGTAAAGGTTACCCCAAGCCGTTCTTTTAAGGAGCAAACTTCATTCAAAGATGTCCTGGCCAACTGAGCTAAGAAAATCTCTAGATCAAACAAAGCTGTAACCAGAGACTCTCATCTTCTTTGAGAGGATTAAAGCGCATAGATGCTTATTTTGGCCAGCAACTTCCTAAGATGAGCTAGCACGTTATAATCCACTTTATATGATCCTCCAACCTTTACTTGGTTATGTGTTTCTTCCACTGATGGAGTTGGAGGTAACTCTTTTCAAGTTACAATCTGCTTTACTTTATCTGTCGAAGCTATTTTCGGAGATAATACGTTTCTGCTCCTTAAGTTCACTTCTATGATTTCTTCTTCTTGAGATGATGTAGGTAAAATTTTTGGTGTTTCTTCTTCATCAGAAAGATACAAGTTGATAGCAAGTGGTGCACAGTGGCATTTGAGGATCTGTTCCTCACTTCCGACGCCATCATAATCAGTATTGTCGATATCTTCTTCATTCTTGCTAACGGGTTCACCAGACTTAAGTACGATTTGAGGATCAGCTTGGGAATTGAAATCGAAGTTAGTTTGAGCAAAATCAGTTATGTTATTACTAGAAATAGTTAAAATGTAGCCGGAATCATAATCATTATATTCATAAGACCCCAGAGGGACAAAAAGATAATCATAGATGGACAGGAGTTCGAGGATTTTATTTTTTAAATCTGAGAAAACCAATCTAACAGTGGCAGCCCCTATCCTACACCTCATGCTATCAATCTTCACGACGTCGCTCTTTTCTTTATCTTCTAATTGCAGTGACTTCTCTAGAGAAATCTCGAACTTGGGCTCGGCAGGCTGAAAACTCTGAACGGAAATCTCGAACTTGGGCTCAGCAGGCTGAAAACTCTGAACGGAGGCTTATGCTGAAGCGGTCTGAATCTGATTTAGTATTTTCTTGGATGACTTGTTCCAAACTGTAATCCATCTATATTCCTCTGAATACGGATCTATCAGAGTAATTGGTTTGGTCAAAATCATATTTACAAAAACTTTTTCAGTTCTTTTAAATATTCTTTCGAGATTGTTATATTCCCTTCCTTAAGATTCTTCTCAAGCCAATCCTTGAATATGAAACAATCCTCTATAGTGTCTCCAAGCATCCTGTGATACAGGAAATAATTAGGTTGATTCCTTTTGTCAATTTCTTCGGGTTACTTTGGATCTGATAATCTGAACTCGAACTTCTTCATTAGACTTCTAAACATTTTGGGTACCACTTTGGCTATGAAGGAATACACCGTTTTCTTCCGTTCCGACATGGATGGGCCCCTCTTATTCTCAGTTCAGTATGATCCTCCATGATGCAGTTGCCGGCTAGACTGACCATACTATTGTGTCTGTTATTAAGCATGTTGTGATGATAACTAGGAATCCTGACGAGAATTCTCTACATGCATTTTCATTGGTTGTTTTCCTTTGTCAACTGTTGTCACTGTTCGGACTTCTTCTCGAATATTAAGGCTATTCTGGTCTTTTATGATTTCTCCTAAGAATCCATATGTTTAAATTCCTCTTGTAGATTGCTAGCTTTTCTGAGTAGCTTCTCAAAGGATTTGATGGTGAGTCCCTTGAGCATGATGTTACTGGCCCATGAATGCTTTTTCTCAATCACATGATATTCCTATAACTGAGGTTCACATTTCATGCTAAGGTTTCTCCACCTCAAGATATAATCCACTAAGGTCTTGTTAGGCTTTTGCTTCTCCACGATGAGATCTCCAATAGAAACATGATGCTGCGCTCTGGCAAATCTCTTCACAAACATCTATTTTAATTCTGCAAATGTCTTGACTGGTCCATTAGGTAGTTCGACATAACAATCAAACGAGATTCCCAACAAGCTGCTAACAAAATGACGGAAATGCAAAGCCTCGTTACCTCCGGTGTTACCACAACTAGCTCGAAAATATGCTATATGCTGCCTGAAATTTTCAGTCCCATCAAATATGTTAAATTTTGGTGGCACAAAACCCTTAGGATAGGGTACGACATCTCCGGGTAGGGTCTACCTTTCAAAATTAATGTACCACCCTTATACTGGGCTAAGGCCTCCTGAACTTGTTCGACCATTTGTTTAAATTCCTTTTTTGATATAGCACTTGATGGAGAATCCTTCTTATATTGATCATTTCTGTTTGTTGAGACAACTTCCCTCCTTTCATCAGTGATATGTATTATCTCTAGCTGATTAACTTATGGAGAAGCTAACTGTTGGGGTTGAGACTGTTCATGAACTGTAGCCATGGCGGCCATGGCAGTGGCCATCTCTTCCATTCTTTTCTCCATTTGACTGATTTGCTCATCCCTTAGGAAGATAGCCCTACGTAGATCATCTACAGAATTTTGTTTGATGAGAGGTTTAGCGTCACGCGTAGATGCAGCGACTTTAGTTTTGATGACATGAATGTCCATGAAGTCTTCCTCAAGGTAATCGTCAAAGTCAAAATCTTCGTTATCCTCGCTAATAGAAACTCCATGTTCTTGGGCTAACTCAAAAATTTCGATCCTGGGCTTCTCAACCTTTTTTTTAATTACTGATTCTTGTATCATCTTAAGATCTGGAGGTCTCTACTGAACATCCTCTACTTGCTCATCCATCTTGTTGGCAATAGCTGCGATAATTTAAGATAGTTTGGACCCTTGCTCCATTCCATGATCCTGCCGTACGGGCTCACTGAACTGTATTGGTACAACAACCTTAGGTACCCATACCTTTTTCTTCGGTGAAGATGTCCTGAGATAGGGTGTCTCAACATCGGTACATCGAAGAGAGGTATGCTCCCCATGGTGCAGATAAGATATAGTACACGGTAACTTCCTCATCTTTTCCTTTGGGACTTCTTGATGGGTAATTAACAAAATTCTTGGACCGAAGCGTGACTTAACTGGTAAACAGCCTGCGGGCCTCGAAGCAGCAAAAATAGTAGAATCAATCGTGGTAATGGTAGTATCAACCTGACTTACCAAATTGAATCTGACGGGAATGCGTGCTGGTAAAACTTTGATTGATTTGTGAGACTGTCAGGCAGATTTGACATCTCTCAAAATATCTTTTTTCATGTGAGGGGTTACCGCACATCTCACTCGTTTAAGTAATTCACTGACAAAACAACCTTCCTTGGCAGCTAATCTATAGAACACTGTACTGACTCGGGTGATAAGAGTGGGCTTCTTCCTCTCCACACCAAGTCTATAAGGTGATGGTAAGGTAGCGACAATCTTTTGGATACTCTCGTACCCATCAGTGCCCATTAAGAGATGGAATCTACTCCCTTGTAGAAGCGGATAGGTCTCCTGTTTCCTCCTGATGAGGAATTTTATCAACAAACATTTCCTTAAAAATCTGGGCTTTAGTATCCTTTCAAATCTTTTGGCTGCGGTTCCTTCTTTGAGTTTGGGTTAACGACACAGTCCTCAAACTTGATTTGATTTCAAATACTGATAGAGGAACATCCAATCCTTCAGTCGGGTCTTCAACGATCATAACCTCTTTTCCCTTAGCAGAAGTGGGAACAACAGGCTTAGCAGGTGCCATGGTGGGCCATGGTGTCAGTAGCCTTTACCTTCTTGTAAGAAGGGAAATCCTGTAGATAGTTCAGGTTGAAATCAATAGACGACACCTGAGTTTCCGGAGCAGCAACTTTCATTATGACAAAGGGATCTTTCCCAAGGATGACCTTGAGATTTTCAAACCCAGCTCCAAACTTGATGGTGGGGCAACGTTACGAGCATTACGACTCATCAACAGGTTGCACGAGAAAGTGAGCGTTGGAAATGCCATTGTAGCAGCTTCAAATGAAAGCTCTGGGGTAAGTTATTTGACTAATACCTTGTAATTCTAGTGCGAGCACTAAAAAATTAACAAAGGTTGGTCCGTAGACTAGGCGAGTCTATATTTAATTTGTGAAGATTTTAAAATTTAGTAAAAATAATTTGAAAGTAGAAAGTTTTAGTTAATATAAGAAAATTTAAGGTGCAAGCGTGGCATGTAAAAATAATTTGAAAGTAGAAAGTTTTAGTTAATTTAAGAAAATTTAAGGTGCAAGCGTGGCACAACACAATTCGATTTAATTTGCAAAATAACAAATAAAATTCAAAGGAAAAAATAAAGTACAAGACCCAGTGTGGGACCAACTTTATAACGCATAATGCCCGGGCGGAACTAATCCACCAACACACCTATTGGGGGTTCGACCCCACACAAAGATAAAAAGTCCTAACAAACTCCTGAACCACTCTATTCAAAGGTTATTGAACAAACAATTCTAAAATCCAAAAGAGTTGACCGTACTTTCTCAAGAAAGAAATGGGTGAAGCATGCCAACAAAAGAAGGGTAATCTAGCCCATAAGGGACATAGACACATTACCGATGTTTAAATATAATATTCCTTGATTAATATGGAGAGAGAAATAATTCCTCAGCGGAGTTACCAGAAGCTGCCGACACTAAGAAGTTGAGGAGTTGCTTGTTCAAATTTGTCGGTCGCCGAAATCAAAATCCCGTTGCCTGCTTCGAAAAGGCATTTAATTTATATATTGTTGGCACTATATTTGGTGTGAGGAGTTGCCCATTAGAAGTTGTCAGCCGCTAGAATCGAAATCCCGTCGCACGCTTCTGAAAGGAATTTAATTTACATATATATAAGTTTAGAAAAATATGAAATTAAACTGACCCCATATTTTTCACAGTTTAAATGAAAGAGCACTATACTTCAAACCCTGTATCTTTCCCGAAAGACAAACACAATACTTGAGGGTGAGACTTGATCAAAATATATGACGTCCGTTTGGTCTGTGAAACCCTTTTATTCATCGACAAGTTTCTCTATTTAATACAAAGAATTAAATAGGGTTTATATTAAGCTGGGTTCAGAAAAGCTTCCTATAAGGGCAAGCCCCTATAATTAATTACATCTTAGATAACCGAAGTCACCTAAGAAAACTCTTAATAATAATAAAAAAAAGAAATATTATCTTCAAAGAGGTCAAAAGGATAGGACTTTTTAATGAAATTGGACGAAGAGGTGTGAAAGGGGAATGACTCAAATTTGGAACATTTGTTATGGACTCCAAAGGAGGAGAACTAGGGGATGCCATACATCCAGAGGAGAACCTCGGTGACTTCCTAAGCTATCCTCTTGTTTGGCTTCAATTTAGAGAGAAGTATTTCAATGTTTCATCTTGTCAATTTTATTAGTTTAGGGCTTACATTCATGTGAAACAATCACACAAATAGCCTGGAAGATATGAGGATTTAGGTCATGACGAACGACAATCTTGGAATCCTAAGACGAGTTAGGGCTTATATTGTACAGCAGAGCTGTACAAAGGCCTAAAGAAAAGGTTGAGGATATTTTTTGCATAAGCAAATCACAACAAAATCCTATGAAGTCATATGGCTTGGTTGTTTAATTCTAAGGAAAGGATGGTTTAGCTGATGTAGACAGATTTTGCTGTTGAAGATGGCTGTGCTGCCCACAATGCTAGCTCCAAGCTCGTCGTCGTGGCGAGTTTAAGTTTTCTAATGTGTCAGGTTATGATTTCAAATCAAATGTCCTTATGGTTATGGTTCTTTAAATATTAGGAGGGCATATTAAACTTGATTAGAGCAACGTCGGTTAGAATCATATGTTTCCCTCATTCTGGTATCATATTTTGAGTTGTCTTATATTTTGAATGTTGTTGCAATGAATTTTATCTTGGTTGATTTTAGTTTTGGTTTTGGTTTTGGTGGCTATCCTAGCAGTTTTTGTTTTCATGCAGGGTGACATCATTGTTTAACATGCAAGCTTTATAAGCATAAAAGTACAGTGTGGAAAATATAAGAAAAGATGGTACTGCAAATTGTAAAAGCGTATCTGGCGAGTCTTCTTGTTCCACCTCCTGAAAGGTCCGTACTTGCAAGATATGTAGATAATATTGCAGGAAAGTTTAAATTGCAAGAGTAGATGAAGGTTTAGCTACCAAAACTCCAGACTATGATTTTATTGAATCTCAGGAGATCCTAGCGGATAATTTTAGAACAAAATATGACAAGTTCAATTTTCTCTTCAAAATATCCAGAAGATATCAAAGTTTTGAGGGAATGACTCAGAACTAATTTGAGGCTCTTTTGAATTATTTTGAGTTCCTTTTGAACTTATCATATTGTTTCATTAACCATCTGAGGTTGAAGTGTGACTACCACGTTGCTCAGTGAAACTTGACAATTTGACTATCCCAAAGAAAGGATTCTTGACCAGTCAATTGATGTTTCATTTAAGAGTTATGTGTGAGAGTGTCCTTAAGGCAAGTTTAGGTCATTTAAAGATTATGGTTCCCACAATTAAAGTCAGGGTTGTAGTGTTTGTTGATGTTGATTTTCAATCATATCATTTTCTAAATCCAATCAATTGAGTTTAGATATTGAACCTAAGTCACTACCAAGCCTTTAACAATCATAATGGGTGAAATGGTGGTCATTAAAGTTTTAATTTTAAATGATGTGCATTCTTATCAAATAATCAAATTATCCTCAACTTTGGGCTTAAGAGAAGTAAATCATCATCTTTCTTTCTTGAGCTCCTTACTTATGAATCATTTAGTTTCGATTAACTTCCAAGTCATGAAGGTTAGGAGAGTTATGACTTGTTGACATTGTGCAAAGGTGGTGAGTGACTTTCTACCTTTTAATCCGATTGTGTTTCAATCATCCAAACATATTCATTAAAATCAAAATTACCCATTTTACCTTGGTTAATCCTAAGTTTTGATTAAGGCACCAAAGTCTAAAATTACCACTTTGCCCTTGGGGCCACTTCACCTCATAACTCTTTTAATATAAATCAAATGGCTTTGAGGGTTTAAAGTGTCATATCCATGAGATAATTAAAGTATTAGAGAAGAATATGTGGAATTTCAAAATTTAATTTAATTTAGATAATTATTTAAATTTAGAAAATAAGATTTTCAAAAGTTAATTTATCTAACTTTCCAAAATAAGGTTTGTATTTATGAAAAAAATTATTTGAGGTTTCCTAAGGTCAGAGAAATACTTAGGTAAGATTTCATGATTTTTTGAAATGATTTATTATTATTATTATTTAATTTTTAACAAATTTCAATGATTAAATTAAACATAAAATAATATTTTTAATTACAAAAATCATTTTTATATTTTTAATAGACCTCTCTGAGTTCAAGAAACTCAAAGAACCAAATTTTATATTTTTGTGATTTTTAATTTATTTAATGTAATTATTTTGGTGAGAAGATAGAAAATTCATTTTAAGCATCAAAAATTGATTTTTTGACTTAGGAAAATTAGGAAATATCTTTTAATGAATCCCAAGTGATCAGGGAGCAATTAAGCACATTTTGAAATATTTCGGTATTTTTGAGATTTTCAATTATTTTAATTATTTTAAGTTTAAAATAATGCTAAAAAATCAAGTATTTTACCAAAAATAACTTCTATGTTTTCTAAGTGCCCCTGATCACAAGGAACCCAGAAAACCACTTTTCATAATTTTACCAAGTGTATTTAATTTATTATAATTATTTTTGTACAAAAATACAAGATCTTTTAGAAAGTCAATTTTGGTGCTTGAACTTAGTCAAATAATTTTTAAATTTTTATAGTGGATGGACATGATTTTTATGAAAAATGTGGAATTGATTTTATTAGTTTTTTTAAAAGTATGTAATTTACATAAATTAATACAAGATATTTGTATTTAATTAAATATAAAAATTCACAAGAAAGTTCAAAACATCATGACATTTTTCTTAAACTTCTCTGGCCACAGGAAACCTACCAAAATTATTCTCATAATTTTCCAAGTGATATTTTGATTTATATAATTAACATTAGCCAAAATGGTCACTTTAGCTTGAAAATTAGATCTAGAAGCATAAGTATTCCCTCTACCTTGGAAAAATCAAAAGACATGGCCTCTGTGCTGGGGAATGAACCCTCAAAAGTTCAAGCCATGATGAGCCATTTTTAGTCATGGAGAATTCAAATACCACAGAGGTTATTTAACTAATTAAAAATTATGGAGTGAGAAAATAATTTTCATTTTTACTCCATATTATTCTCCTCTATTTACTGAGCAAGAGGGTATTTTTCTTATTTTTTTTATAATTTTTCTATGCAAAGTTATAAATTTTCAAAGATCATGCATTCAATAGTATTAAAATAAATAAAAAATCCCCCTATTTATCTACTTATCCATGCGGCGCCAACTCATCCTCTTCTATTCCAAAGTCTCCACATGGCGCTCCGCCATTTGACGCTGACAGCCACAAAGCCACCTCATCAGCCCGCGGTTCATGCAGCATATCCTTGTTCAGCTTTGTTAGGACTGTTCAATGAATAAACGTGCGATCGAACGTCATCCTTTCATCGTCCCCAAGTGACCTAACCCGTAAGCTGTTCACACTAAAACTTTAAGATCTTCATCTAGACTCAACTAAATCACATGAGGTTTATTTCTAAACCTTCATCTAATCAAGACAAACAAATTTATTCGGTTAATCATGTATGAAATCAAGCCATTACAAACGGAGAATCAAAATAAGCTCGGGCTAGGGTTGGAGTTCGATACCTTTGTCTAAGAGGGGAGGCATCAATCAGATGGTTGTGGTAGCTTTGATTGGACCCAACGAACCTCTAGATGAAGTTTCAAGCCCTGGTGAATTGTCTAGGTATGAATTTGGTTAAAGTGAACCAAGGTGGATTTCAGGTGTTGATCTAGAGCTATCCTAGAGGCTGGTTCAGAGGGGGGGTTTATGGGGAATCAACTCTTCTTGCTCTAGGGATGGTGTGTGCATAATTAGAGTGAGTTTAGTGGACTGTGGAGAGATGTCTTGGTTTGAGCTCAAAATTGGGCTCCCACAATGGGAATCAGAGGGGAAAGGTGGTTGGCTTGAGCTTAGGGATGCTTGGAGAGTCTCTTGTGAGATTTTAACAAGGTTTCCCCAAGGATTTCTTCACACACTTCCTTTGTCCATGGAGGAACTGATTAAATAAGGGATCTTAAAGGGAAGGTTAGGGTCAATTGATGGGTACAAAAAGCTGCTTAGGTGGAGGGCTGAAGAGCTCTAAAGAGCCATTGGGATGAGGTGTCTTCCATGGTTGAAATTGAGTTTGATTTAGGGGTGGTGGTTCTCGATTTTGGCATTTTCCAGCCACTAGGCCGGCCTGCAGCGCCAAGGTGGTGGCCAGGTGGCCAGGTGAGCCAGGGTTAATTATGATTAACCCTCAAGGGAAAGTGATGATGGGGGAGATATTTTGGTTAAGGCCCCTAAATGGGATAAGATCCATTAATTTAGGGACCCATTGGTCCATAGTTTGCTTGGGTCGGTTTAAGATGGTTTATCCTGGTTAATAAGGTGTTCTTAGTGGTTGTGGAGATTTTAATTTGGCGACTTTAGGATGGCTAAGTCAATTTTGGTGCATGAGTCCAATTTAGGTCAAAAAGGCCAAAAGTTGGGTTTGGGTTCGGCTAGCTATGACTTTGAGCTCAATTGATTGATCAACATTGTGTAAAATTGATCAACAATTGATTGATCAACATTGTGTAAATGATTGTCATGAATATTTTTGGTGAAGGATTGAAGTAATTTTGAGTTCAATTGGAAGCTCAATTTGAAAGATTATGGGATTTTTGTCAATTTGGGCATGTTGGACTAGACTTGAGTCTAGGTTGGGCTAAGTCAAAATTGATGGTTGAAAATGGTCTATAGGAATATCACAAAGAGTTTTAAACATAAATTGGGTATCAATTTTGGGGTTAGGGCATTCAATTTTGTGGAATTTGGAGACAGCCAATTTGGGGCAAATTTGGGGATTTTTGGATCTGGGTCAAAATTGAGTGCAATTGAGGCTTTACCAAGGCCAATTGAAGCTCAAATTTTATGTGTATAATTTTTATGAAGAATTTATGATTCTATTTGGGGAAAATTTAGTAGGCCATGGGGTTCAATTAGGTGAGATTAAGTCATATGGTCAAGTCATATTCAATTAGGTGAGATTAAGTCATATGGTCAAAATTGGGGTTTTGATTTGGATCAAAATTGAGCTCAAAGCATGGGCTAATTAGGCATAGATTTGGTTTTTATTGATAAAATAAAAGATTAAATTGACTTTAAAATTGAAATTGAGGGGGATTGGGGCCAAATTGATGGACATTAGAGGTGAATTTGGGGAAATTGAGTCTTTATAGGCAATTTGGGGGTTTTGTCAAAATGGTCAAATTGGCCAAATTGAGTTCAATTGGAGGGTCCAAATTGGTTTTGGAATCATTTGAAATGATTTTGGATGTTTTGGGAAAGTTTGGGGTGCCAAGAGTATTTTTGTAATTTTGGCAAATTTGGGGTATTGTGGTAATTTTAGAATTTTTGGGTGGATTTGGGCAATTTTGGTATTTTCAAATGGTTTGAATTGATTTTTGAATAAGTTTGGGTATTTTGGGTGAATTTGAGGATTTTGGTCAAATTTAGGGTCTCAAGGGTATTTAGGTAATTTGGGTGGTTTTAGGGGCAATAGGCCAAGTTGGATATTTTGGTAGAATTGGGGTACCAACTGTTACACCTAAAATATATAGTATTTTAGACATATTTTTATATCTATTTTTGAGATATTGCACTTTAACTGAAGGTCTTTTTGTGTTTTTCTTGTAGATACAAGTAAAAAGGGTGAAAAATGCTTAAAGGAGTGAAAAATGATCAAATTTGGAGCAAAAAGGTGAAAAATGTGCACAAGAGTTTTGACGCCTAAGCGCCAGGTCTGACGCTTAAGTGCCAATTAAACAAAGAAGGCCACATCTAAGCGCCAGAGGCCCCGCGCTTAAGCGCCAGTGGTAGTTATCGGACGAGTAAATTTTGTTTCTGCAAAGTTTAAAGAGGTTTTTGAGGCACCCATTGCTTAATAGGTGGTTATAACCACCATGGACAAAAATTACCACGAAAGGATGCATCTCTTGGGGAGATACATTGAATAAAGACATAATTTGAAGAGAAATCAAGGCACCTTTTGGAAAATTATAAAAGAAGGAAGAGAGGACTTTGAAAAGAGTCCTGAAAAGGTACGAAAAAGTGTGAGTCCTGAAAGTATTGAAAAGTTTTGAAAGTTCTCATTTGGGGAGTTAGCTCAGAGAGATTTTTAGGCACCACTTTTACTTTTATTTTATCATTTTTGTTATTTTATTTTGAGTGATTGTAAAGAGAAGAGAATGAAAGGAACTTCAAGAGTTTGGTGGAGGACTTGAGATGAGTTTTTATCTTTTTGTTTTGAGACTACTTTTGATTTTAATTGAGACTTTTTGTTGGTTTGACAATGATTTCTTCTTTTAAACTAAAGAGTAGTTTCTTTATCTTTCTTCTTAAAATGATAAGTAATTAAGTTGTGGATGAGAGTTGTGGAAAGTATTGATCTTCAATGATGGAAGAAGTTGTGATGATTTAAATACATGCAATTCATTTACTTCTTGATTTGGCCAATCCAGATGTTAAAATTTGTTGTGAGAACATGTAAAAACCGGGCTGATATTGTCTCAGTTAACAGTTGGAAATAATCACATGAGGTTGTTTGAATGAGAATGTATTTCATATGATTGAGTGCAAATAAATATGGAAATATTCATTGATGGGTGTAGAGTTAGATGACTTTAAAGTAACAGGTTAAAGCCCCCAACTTGGTTTATTGTTTTAGGTTTTGATACGAGAATGATAGCCCCCAGGTAAAGGGAATTGAGGAAACTCTAGAGTGAGAGCTAGCATCTTCCCTGCCTAGCCGGTCTTTAGAACTATTCAAACTTTAAATTAGCCAATGTTCTTTATAACATCTCTAGTAAGGGTAAAGAATATTATTGCTCC
>NW_018252180.1:249863-260107 GCF_001263595.1 Phalaenopsis equestris | reverse complement strand
ATATATATATACACATACATACATACATACATACATATATATATAAGTTTAGAAAAATATGAAGTCAAACTGATTCCATATCTTTCATAGTTTAAATGAAAGAGCACTACACCTCAAGTCATGTATATATCTTAAAAGATAAACGCAAGACTTAATAGTGAGGCTCAATCAAATAAAATAAGATACATACGACATCCGTTTGGTCTGCGAAAATCAATTTAATTTTAAGCCGATAAGTTCCCCTATTTAATATAAGAAATTAAATAGGGTTTATATTAAGCTGGGTTCGAAAAAGCTTCCTATAAGGGCAAGCCACTATAGTTAATTACAACTTAGATAACCAAAGTCACCGAAGAAAACTCTCGATAAAAATCAGGAGATATTATCCTTAAGGACTTCAAAGGAATAGGACTTTTCAACGAGATTGGACAAAGAGGTGTGAAATGGGAATGACTCAAATTTGGAACACATATTTTGGAATTCTAAGGAATAAGAACTAGGGGATGTCACAGATTCTGAGGAGAACCTTGATGACTTTCCAAGTTATCCTATGGTTTGGCTTCAATTTAGTGGAGAATTATTTGAATATTCCATCCAGCCAATTTTATTAATTAGGGCTTACATTCGTTTGAAACAATCACACAAATAGCCTAGAAGATATGAGGATTTAGTTCGTGATGAACGACAACCTCGAAATCCTAAAATGAGTTAGAGCTTATATTTTGTAGCAGAGCTATACAAAAGCCTAAAGATAAGTTGAGGATTTATGTCGCACTAGGCTGACAACCTCGAAGTCTTATGACTTGGTTCGTTAATTCTAAGAAAGAATGGTTTAGCTGATGTAGATATGTTTTGGTGTTGAAGATGAACTTGTTGTCCACAATGCTAGCTCCAAGCTCCTCATTGTGGTGAGTTTAAGTTTTCTAGTATGTTAAGTCTTGATGTCAAATCAAATGTCCTAAGGTTACAATTATTTAAATATTATGGGGGATATTAAAAGTTGATTAGAGTGACACCGGTTAGGATCATACGGTTCCCTCATTCCGACACCACTATTTTATTTCGTTTTATTTCGGATACACTTATTCTAAATGAATTTAATAAACTCAACTTAATGATTTCCATACTTTCATTTAGACCATGGGAAGTCTCGTTAGCAACCATAGGTTACCTCCTCCAAGAGACTTCCGATCATCCAATAAAGACATTTTAATTTAGCTGCAATTTTTTTTGTTTTGTGATGTTTTTGATTAAATTTTGAGTTGTCTTATATTTTGAATGTTGTGGCGGTGATTTTTATCTTATTTAATTTTTTTAATTTTAGTTTTATTTTTTGGACTATCCTAATAGTTTTGGTTTTCACATGCAGGGTGACATCATTATTTAACATGAAAGTTCGAGACAAGAAGTACAGAAAAGTAAATGCAATAATTTAAATGAGTACCTATCAATTCTTCTTGTTCCTCCACCTGAAGGTTCCTACACCTGAAAGGTTAACTTTGGCAGTGTATATATATAATTTTGCAAAGAATTGAAATTTTTGGAGTAGATGAATGTATAGCTACCAGACCCCAAGTTATGACTTTATTGAGTCTCCTGAGATCTTAGTGGGTGATTTTACAAAAATATATGACAAGTTCAATTTGCCCTTCAAAATATCCAAAAGATTTCAAAGTGTTCGGGGGATGACTCTGAACTACTTTGAGGATCTCTTGAATTATTTTGAGCTCATTTAGACCTTCATTATATTGTTCCATTAATCATACAAGGTTAGAGTGTGACTACCCCGTTGCCCTAGTGAAGCTAGAAAATTCAATTATCCCAAGGATAGGATACTTAATCAATTTGATACTTTACTTTAAAGATTATATGGATGAATTCCCCTAAGACAAGCTCAAGTCATTAAAGATTTGGTGCTCCTCAAAAATGGGCTTGGAATGCTTACAAGGTGTTAGTCCCCAATCTTATTATCTTCTAAATCTAATCAATTAAGTTTAGACATCAAGCCTAGGTCACTACCAAGCCCTTAAAAATCATAATGGGGGAAATTGATGGTGATTAAAATTTTGGTTTATATGACATATGTTCTTATTTGAAGACTACATCATCATCAATTTTAAGCTTAAGTTAGGCTTAAGATAAGTAAAATTATCATCTTCCTAGTTTAAGCCCATCACTTAAGAATCACTTGATCTTAATTGACTTCCAAGTCATGATGATTATGAAAATTATGATTTTGTTGATATTGTAAAAATATGGTAAGTGAGTTTTCACCTTTTGACCCCATCATGTTTCAATCATCCAACATATTTATTAAAGATCAAAATTTCCCATCTCCAATAGTTAATCCTAAATTTTGATTAAGACACCAAAATCTAAAATTACTATCCTGCCCTTGGGGTTCTTCACCTTATAATATTTTAAGCAAAATTAAAATGGCCTTGAAAACATTTGAGTATTCAATCCATGGATTAATTAAAATATCACAGAGGGAAGTAAGATTTTTCAAAATTTGATTTAATTTAAATAATTATTTTTACTCATAAACTAGGATTTTTCATTGTTAATTTATTTAATTAACCCAAAAAATGAAGTTTTAATTTATGGGAAAATTTTTAGAGGTTTGCCTAGGTCAGAAGAATACTCAGAAAAAATTTTATGATTTTTCTAAATAATATTGTAATTATTATAATTTCTTAAAGTTATTTTTTAATGATTATTGAAATGCAAAAATAAAAATATGTTTTAATCTTCAAAAATCACTTTTAAATTTTTATTAAACCCTCATAAGTTCAAGAAACTCAGAGGAACAAATTTTATATATTTATGATTTGTATTTAATTTATTGTAATTATTTTAGTGGGAAAATAAGGAAAATACATTTTAGGCCTGTAGAAATTTATTTATAATTTAGAAAAATCAGAAAAAAATATTTTAAGGGTCCCAAATAACCAAGGAACAATTACACACATTTTGAACTATTTTTGTATTTTTTAAATTTTGATTATTTTAATTATTTTTAATTCTAAATATACTTTAACATAAAATATTTTCACAAAAATAAATTTTATTTTTAATAAATGCCCATGATCACAAGGAACTTAGAAAAGTATTTTTCATAATTTTTATAAGTTTCTTTAATTTAATATAATTTATTTTGTGCAAAAATACTCTTTTTACTTACAAAATCAACTTTAATGATCAAATTAACCTAAAAACATTTGAAATTTTTACAGTGAGTTGAAATGATTTTTATGAACAATGTGGAATTGATTTTGTCAATTTTTTGTTTATATTTAATTTAAACAAATTAATACAAGGTAAAAATATTTAATTAATAACAGAAATACAAAGAATTATTCAAACCGTCAAAATATTTTTCCTAAGCTCTTTTGATCACAGGTAACCTAACAAAAGTGATTCAATAATGTTCTAAGGAATATTTTGCTTTATATGATTAAATAAAGCCAAAATAACCGCTTAGGCTTGAAAATTAAGGGTAGAAGCACAGAGGTGCTCTCTAACTTTAGAAAAATCAGAAAAGATGCCCTTTATCATGAGGAATCAACCCTAAAAATTTCAAGCCATGATGATTAGTAATTAATCATAATAAATTAAAATACCTTAGAGAGTATTTAATTAATTAAAAATCATACGCTTGACAAATAATTTTTTATTTTTTATTCACATTTTTCTCCTCTGTTCAGTGATCAAGTGAGTATTTTTATTTTATTTTAATGATTTTTCTAGAGAAAGATATGGATTTTTGAAGTTCAGACATTAAAATAAATTCAGAAAATCCAAACTTTTCTACTTAAACATGCGATGCCACCTCATCCTACGACAGCTCCGAGCTCACACGTGGCACTCCACCATTTGATGATGCCATCCACTTCCGCTACCACGCGGCCTGCATCCTCTCATGCAATGCGATCTCAGCTGTCTATGGAATAAACACGTGATCGGACGACATCCATTCATTCTCCCCAAATGACCTAACCCGTAAGTCGTTCACATTAAAATCTTAAGATCTTAGTCTAGAGTCAACCAAATCACATGGGGTTTGTTTCTAAACCATCATCTACTTGAGACGAACACATTTATATGGTTGATCAAGCATGAAATCTAGCCATTACATATAGAAAATAAAAAAAAACTCGGATTAGGGTTAGAGCTCAATACCTTTGTCAGAGAGGGGAGGCCTCAATCAGATGGTTCTAGTAGCTTTGATTGGGTCCAACAAACCTCCATATGAAGTCTCAGGCCCTGGTGAATAGTTTAGCTATGTTTTTTACCAAGCTCGATTTCCGGTGTTGATCAAATTCTATGATAGGGGCTCTCTGTGATGGGCCTTCTATGGGAAATCAAATCCTCTCATAGTAGGGATTTTGTGTGCATATTTAATTGAAGTTTGGTGGACTATGGAAGTGTGGAGAGATCTGTCCTAAGTTTAGGGCAAATTTTTGTGATGAAATTGGCCCTATCTGGTGGTTGTGAGTGGCTGAGAGCAAGGGGATTGCACTTATGATGGTTTAGAGTGTGATCTTGGTAGAGTTTCCCCAAGGATTTTGGCACACCTCTCTTTGGCCGTGGAAGGGTCAAATTAAAGCGATGGCTTCCTAGTGGAGCTCAGTGGGGTTTGATGGGTGCAAAAGCTTGATGATGTGGAGGGAAGAAAAGCTTGAGTGGCCAATGGAACTTAGCCAACTCAGAGGGGTTTTATTTTGAGTTTTGGTCATTTGGGGTTCCCTTGGGGTGGCTGTTTCCGGTGGCTAAGGTGGTGGCTGGCCAGAGTTCAGTCACTTCTTGGCTTAGGGAGACCAGGCTGTGCTTAATGATGATTAACTCCTAATGGTATGGCATGATGAAAATGATATTTTTGCTTAGACCAAAAAATGAGATGAAATCCCTTAATTTTGGGAACCATTAGTCCATAGAACACCTTGGCTAGTTTAAATGGCTTTAAGCTGGCACTAGGGTGTACTTGGTGGCTGTGGTATCATTAATTTGGTCATTTGGGCATGACTAAGTCAATTTTGGTGCATTGGTTCAATTTGGGTCAAATTGGCTCGAAGTTGGGTTTGGGTTAGGCTAGCCATTACATTAAGCTCAATTTATTGATTAATTTGGTTTGGATTATTGTCACAAGAAGTTTAGAAAAGAATTGGAGTGATTTTGAATTGATTTGGAGGTTCAATTTGAGGGATTTTGACATTTGGTCAATTTTAAGGGTGTTGGGTTAGACTTGATTTTAGGTTGGGTTATAGTTGGGTTAAGTCAAAATTGATGGTTGAAAATGGTCTAGGGGAATATATTGAAGAGTTCTCAATATTAATTGAGTGTCAATTTTGGGGTTTGGGCATTCAATTAGGTGACATTTGAGCATATGGCTAAATTGGGAAAATTTGGGGATTTTGAATTTGGATTGAAATTAAGTGAATTGAGGCTTGAGCAAGGCCAATCGAGGGTTCAATTTGGTATTTGGAACTGTTTTGAAGAGTTTATGATGCAAAATTGGGGGCAATTGGATAGATTTGGGTTCAATTTAGTAGGATTTTGATCTTGGGACAAATTGGAGTTTTTTTTATTTGGGTTGAAATTAGACTCAAATGTGGGTCAATTGGGCTTGTATTTGGTTTGAATCAAATTTTATTTGATTTGAATTGAGTTTGGTAATGATGAACTTGAGTCTAGAGTTGAAATTGGGGAAGATTAGGGTCAAATTGATGGACATTTGGGGTGAATTTGGGGAAATTGGACCTTTGAGAGTAATTTTGAGGGTCTTGGTCAAAATGGTCAAATTGGCCAAATTGGGCTTAATGCAAGGGTTCAAATTGGTTTTGGGAAAGTTTGGGCCACCAATGACATTTTTGTGATTTTGGCAAATTTGGGGGTATTTTGGTAATTTTGGAAATTTTGTGTGGTTTTGAGAAATTTGGGTATTTTAAAATGATTTGAAATGATTTTTGAACAAATTTGGGTATTTTGGGTGAAATTGGCATTTTTTGTTAAATTTAGAGTTTGGGGGTATTTTGGTAAATTGGGTAGGTTTGCGGGGGCCAAAGGCTAAGTTAGATATTTTGGTAAAATTGAGATGCCAATCACCCTATATGAGTCATGGACCAATGAAATCCCCATTTCAGTCCTCTATGTACTGGTCTTGGCTAAACCCCAACCTAGGGCTAATGGGTCTAGGGGACCATCTACATGAGTCTCCTAAAGGATCAAGGGATCAAAGTCAACAAAATTTGGGTTTAGGTTTGTGAGTAAAAGTGAGTGCAAGTGAGTGAACTAGCTCCAGACCAATACCCAGGGTCAACCCTAAGGCCAAGCAGTCCTATGGGGATGCCCCTTGAGCTCCCCCATATTGACCCCACCTAATAAGTGCTAGAGGTTATGACCAATATGTGGAACTTCAAGTTGAGCAAAGAATCGTTTAGAGTTTTTAATGCTGAGGGTCTCTTTTCTAGTCGTCTAGGAATAGTCAACAAGAAAGTTTTATGGCTAGAAAGAGGAAAGACTAAACCTAAACCAAAAGTGAGGTCAACAATGCTCATCAAATGATTTTGACATTAATTATCCACCAGCAGTAACGTTAATTATTGATCTAAGAGATCGAACCAACCCATTATAAAAAGTTTGAATTGTTAACCAATTTGGCAACGCATGGTGTAGACACTTTCTAAGGAGATCTTTAAATCTTTTTAGGGCTTTATAAATTGATTCCCCTTCAAACTAACAAAAAGATGTGATATCATTTCTAAAATTAGCAGTTTTTGAATGTGGTAAATATTTAGATAAGAATTTTTGTGATAAATCTCCCCATGTTCTGATAGATCCAGGTGCTAATGAGTTTAACCACATCTTAGTTTTATCCCTTAGTGAAAAAGGAAAAAGTCTAAGTCTGATGGCATCATTTGACACTCCATTATTTTTAAATATAGCACACAATTCTAAAAAACTAGCAAGTAAATTAGGATCTTCAGTAGGTGTTCCTCTAAACTGATTATTTGTACCATTTGGATAATAACAGGTTTAAGCTCAAATGAATTGGCAGCTACAGCAGGGTTTTGAATAGTCAAATGAATTTCATATGATGTAGGATTGCATAATCTCTTAAAGGCCTCTGATGATGTTTATTTTCATTTCCAACATTTTTTAAATTGCAAGTCATTTTACTAAATTCATCTTTCTCCTTTTGTTATTTTTGAATTTTCCTAGCAATTTTTTCTAACTCAAAGTCATAAGGTACTAAATTTTCAGATCTTGCACTACGCATAAACTGAATAAAGCAAGTAATTAAAAATAAGAAAACACACTAAAATAAGAAAATGTTCAAATTAAACTACAAACACTCTTTTTTATATTTTTTTAAAATAAAATAAAGTAAAATACTAATATTTTTTGTTACTTCCCCGGTAACGACGTCAAAAACTTGATGCACGCAGATTTCTAATAAATATGCAATACAATCCCAACAAAAATAATTTTTTAAAAAATAATTTATCTTTTAAAACCCTTTTTAAACTGTCAAATCTCTTTTAATATCAACGTAAGTATACATATCGTTCAAATAATAAAGGGCTCTAATGGAGTTCTAAATATCGATCCCCAGGAAAGTTGGAAAATCCTAAAGTAAATTATGAAATTTATTTTATAACAAAAAAAAAAGTAAAGTGCGAAGTTTGAAAATTGAAAAATCAAGTGATTGTTAATTAAAATACAAATGTAAGACTGCAAAAATTAAACTAAACTAAATATTAAACTTTTAAAAGTAAAATTGCAAAAATTAAACAAAGTTTTTGTTGTGACAAAAAGTTTAAATTTAAGAAAGCATCCTTCCCCTTTACAATGAGTATATGGCTTGTGAAGAAATAAAAATTATTTGAAAAAATATAAATATAAACAGTTTTGTGCCAAATAGGAGCAATTCTATTATTTACCCTCTTCTGAGTGCTATAAAGAACATTGACTGATCCAGAGTTTGGTCCCTAATTCTGTGGTTAGGCTGGGACGATACCGGCTGCCACTCTACAGCTCTCACTACTCCCTCCCCTGAGGGCTAACAATCTCACATTAGTTTCCAATCAGCTGAACCAAATTGGGGGTTTTAATTTGACACCTTAAAATCTCCAATTCTGCATCCAACCAAGTATATTTTCCTATTTATTTGCACACAATCCCATGGATGACATACTCTCCCATGAAATCAAATGTGATTCTCCCTATGTTTTAGAAATCATATCTCATTTAAAAACATATGTATCTCAATAAGTTTTAACATTTCAATTGGTCAGATCGAAAAGTAAATAAATATCAGAGTTCAAATCATCACAAATTATTATCATTTAAAACTATGAAAAATGACCAAAGAAAAATACGTTAAGATTTTCATAGACTATCTTTGATGATATTGCACTTTAAAAAAAGGTATTTTTAATGTTTTATTGCAGGAATGATGAATTAGGGTGATTGGAGCAAGAAGATGCAAAAAGGAGCAAATTTGGAGCGAAAAAGACCAAAATATGAAGATTTGAACTAGGGCGCCGACAACGAGATTTTCCCGAGAATCTAGATCAAGAATATAGATAAATTATTTTAGAAGGCCCGCCGATGGTGCCCTCGAGGCCACCGATAGCGAGATCGGTGGTTATCTCAACAGGTGCATTGAATGTGGACGATTTTTGAAGGGATGCTTTGGTAACTCTTGGGAAAACTCTTCTACAACTTTAAAAGAAGATTTTGGCCAAAAATTGAGAGGGGGAACAACGTCCAGGAAATTCCAGTAGTGTGTAGAGAATTTAATTTAGGGTTAGATTGTGAGGAATTCTTCGAGAGATTGTAAGAGTGGAGGGAAAGTGAGAGATTCTTCCTCCTTGCCGCTTCGAAGAAGAATTCTGTGTGCTATAAAGAAAGGAAGAGATTCAGAGGAACTTCGAGGAGTTTGCTTGGGGAGGAATTAGATATAAGTGTTATTTACTTGTTGAAGTTTGTATGACTTTGCTTTTATATATATATTTTGAGTTTTTTCATATCTTCCCCATGATTTATGAGTAGTTTTCTCTGTCTTTCTCCTTGTCTTGAGATTTTGTGAAATGGTGATTTGAATTGGTTGAGCCATGAAAATGTTAAAGAATTTGTGATGATCTTTTTACTTCGATCTTAATTTACTTTTAATCTAGCCAATTGATTTATTAAAATATGTTGAGTTTTACAACTAAAGTGAAGATTACATCCAAGATTCAGGGAGGTCAAAGCCCTTGGAAGTTGAGTGCAAATAAATAGGGAAATAAAATTATCGGGCGTAGAATTGGACATTTTAGAGTGACAGACTAAAATCCTCAATTCAGTCCTATCGTTTGGGTGCTAAAGTGTAGATGTTGGCCTTCAGGTGAGGGGAACGTGAAAGCTCCGAAGTGAGAGCTGGTATCCTCCCAACCTAGCCACAGATTCAGTAACCAAGCATAGGATTAGTCAAAGTTCTTTATGCGTGGGCCAAAGGGTAAAGAATAGGTATGCTCCTATTTGACACAATCCAATTTAAATTGATTCACTTTATCAATTCACTTTAATTTCTTGACAAGGAGAAGGATGCTTTCTTATATATTGAATTTCACATTAGAAACTTTATTATTAGAATTAGTTATTTAAGAGTTATTAAAATTACATATTTATTTCAATTGCCTATTAGTGACAGATAAGTAATTTGAACTATATTGTTGTGATTAAGTATTGATTTTCTAAAATCTTAGTTTGTAGCCTCTAATATTATCTAGGACTCCATTAGAGCCATATATTACTTGAGCGATACGTATACTTGCATTGATAAGTGTGACTTTACCATTATTGAATATTATATATACACATTTTTATCGAATCTATAACCATTGTCAAGTTTTTGGTGCCGTTGTCGAGGAATTAAATCTTCTAGTTGTAGTATTAAGTCTTTGTATTTTTAAGCATATATAAAATCGTTGTCAAGTTTTTTGGCACCGTTGCCGGGGAGTAAACAATAATCATAATTAGAGTAACAGACAAATTTGGATTACTAGGACTATTAGAAAACTTTTACTGGAATTGTAACTTATTTTCATATTTAGTTAACTGTTTTTCTGTGTACTGATTTCATTTGTATACATAAATTTGGACCAAATTTGGACCTACTCTATGATTCAGAATTAGAACGCACTGTTAGAAGAATTAGAAAACTAGGAAGAGAACCTAGAAATCTTGACACAATGGAG
>NW_018252180.1:248278-249621 GCF_001263595.1 Phalaenopsis equestris | reverse complement strand
GAACTTTGTGCTACCTTTAAATGTAAATATGACTAAGTTTCAAACGATGTTGTTAGACTTAGACTTTTTCCTGTTTCACTTAGGGATAAGGCTAAGATGTGGTTAAATTTGTTAGCACCAGGATCTATTAGAACTTGGGGAGAACTTTCACAAAAATGTCTATTCAAATATTTCTTTCCATCCAAAACTGCTAAACTTAGAAATGACATAACATCATTTTGTCATATTGATGGAGAGTTGATATATGAAGCTTGGGAGATTTAAAGATCTTCTAAGAAAGTGCCCTCATCATTCGTTACCAGATTGGTTGATAATTCAAACTTTTTATAATGGATTAGTGGGATCACTTAGATCGATTATAGATGTTGCGGCTAGTGGTTCCTTAATGTCAAAACCTTTTGATTAGGCTTATTCGTTAATAGAAGAGAGGGCTACCAAAAATTTTCAATGGCCCTCTGAAAGGGTAAATCCTAAAAGAGTAGCTAGTATCCACGATTCTGATATGTTAGCTTAGTTAGCTTAGCAGATTGCTGTAATATCAAAGAAATTAGATCATTATGGAATGAATTATTTTCCAACACCTACTATGATGGAAGAAAATTCATCTTGGCAATTTGTAGATGTTCAACATTCGTATGAGACTTTAAATACTATTAATAATAGACTCCATAGACCCAACAACCCTTATTCAAATTATTACAACCCAGGTTGCAAGAATCATTGTAATTTTAATTGGAATAACAATTCTTCTATAAATCAACAATGGCCAAATTAACAATGGGCAAACAACCCAGTGAAACCATTAGGAAATTCATCCAATCAAGGAAATGTAAAAATTATAGATCATCTTATCCTTCAGGATTTAACAGTAGCACTCGATTTAAGGAAAAGAAGTTGTCTATGGAAGAGATGATATTAAACATGGGTCAACAATTGCAGAATTAAGGAAATCAATTATAAATTTAAGGAAATCAGTTACAAAATCAAGGAACTGCTATTAAGAATATTGAAAATCAATTGGGGCATATCGCTACTGCGCTTAGTAACCGAATATTAGGAACTTTTCCTAGTACTGTAGAACAAAACCCTAAAGATCAAGGTAAAGAACAAATAAAAGCGATACAATTACAAAGTGGAAAAGAATTGGAAACAAGAGTGCAGAAAGAAACGAAAACTGAAAAAGATAAAGTGGATACGAAAAAAGAAAAGGATCATGAATATTCAGATTTAGAATATCCACTTACACCAATGAAAATTACTGTGGAGAAACCTCCACCACGGTTTCCTCAAAGATTGAAGCAACACAAAAAGAATAAATAATTTTCCAAGTTTATAGAAATTCT
>NW_018252180.1:245170-245999 GCF_001263595.1 Phalaenopsis equestris | reverse complement strand
AATTTAGATCTTATTTAATTGAGACTAAATGTGTTGTGCACATTGATCACTCTGCTATTAAATATCTGATGCAAAAGAAGGATGCCAAACCAAGGTTAATTAGATTGATACTTTTGATGCAAGAATTTGATCTTGTGGTTATTGATAGAAAGGGAACTGATAAACAACTTTATAAAATTATGAATTATCTGACACCAACAGTGAAATTACAGACAGTTTCCCTGATAAACAACTTTATAATATTAATGAGTGGAAAATACCATGGTATGCTGATATTGTTAATTATATTGTAAGTGTTATTTTGGCACCTATGCTGACATTGCAACAACAAATAAAATTCATTCATGATGTGAAAGCATATTATTGGGATGAACCTAATTTATATAAACAATGTAAGGATCTTATTATGCGAAGATGTGTACCTTATGAAGAAACTGAGCTAATCATTCAGAAATGTCATGATTCTGAATTTGGAGGACATTTTGGGATTGATAAAACTTCTTATAAAACTTTACAAGCTAGATTCTTTTGGCCTACTCTCTTTAGAGATGTTTATAAATACATAAAAACTTGTGATCGATGCCAACGAGTAGGCAATATATCTAGAAGAAATAAAATTCCTCTGAATTTCATGTTAGAAGTTGAGATCTTTGATGTTTGGGGATTAGATTTCATGGGACCATTTATTCCTTCATCTGGGAACTTATACATATTAATTGCAGTAGACTACGCTTCAAAATAGATTGAAGCACAAGCATTACCTCGTTGTGATGCTAAAAGTGTTTCAAGATTTTTAATGAAAAATATTTTCTCACTAGATACGGAATGA
>NW_018252180.1:242242-245034 GCF_001263595.1 Phalaenopsis equestris | reverse complement strand
GAGAGATTAAACAAATACTTGAGAAAACTGTAAACCCTACTAGAGTAGATTGGTCTACTAGATCGGATACCACATTATAGGCTTACAGGACTGCTGCTTATAAAACTCCTATTGTGACTTCTTATAGGCTGATTTTTGGAAAGACTTGTCATTTACTAGTAGAATTGGAGCATAGAGCATATTGGGTGATTAAAGAATTAAATTATAATTTGAAAGATGCTGGTGAGAAGAGATTATTACAATTGAATGAATTGGAAGAGAATCTTATGATAACGACAAAATTTATAAGGATAAATTAAAGTTATGGCATGATCAAAAGATTAACTAGAAGAACTTTGAACCAGGACAAGAAGTTTTGCTTTACAATACAAGGCTAAAGTTATTCCATGAGAAATTGCAGTTTCGTTGGTTAGGACCCTTTACTGTGACTCAAGTTTATACTTACGGAGCAGTTGAAATTGAAGATCAAAAGACTGGGAATAAATTTAAAGTAAACAGACACAGATTAAAGCCGTATTTTGAGGGTAAAAGACCAAATTTTAAAGAGGTTTTAATGATCAGTCAAGCTAAGTAATACCTGAATAGATTAGGCTGACGATGTTAAACTAAGCTCTTTATGTGAGGCAACCCATAGTTATCTTTATTTTTATTTGGATTATAGTAGTTTTATTTGAAATTATTGTTAGTTTGTGGTAGTATTGAACTCTACTACTCATATTTACCCTTGAATCATCAAGTGGGAACGCATGCGAAACAAAGCAAAACTGTGAAATTTTTGCCTTGGGTACCGATGGCGCCATCGACATCGCTGACTGCAGGTTTTCTCGAGAGTCCAAGCAATTAATTCTGCAGGCTCGCCGATGGCGCCATCGATGCCGCCGACAGTGAGAACGACAGGATGTCGATTTTCGGAGTTTGAAATGACGGTTTTTTGGTGGTTTTAGGCGGGAGTTACTCCCTATAAACTTCCAAATTTAGTTCTTAAGTTCATAGTTACCCAAAAATGAATTGAAACTCCACCAAATTCATTCCTATGGCGTCCAATTCCCCTTACAACCATAGATTGCTAGTGTTCAATCAGAGAAATTTCATTAGTGTTGAGGCACAGTGATTCTTCAACAAAGTGCTGATAAAGAAGAGATTAATTAAAGAAAGAGGATTCTTGAATTGAGGATTGAAGAATCCTTTGACGACAATTGAAGAGATGATTGTGCGACGAAGATGGGAAGTGTTGTACTACACTACAGCCGCTGTAGTTGTTCCTGTGGTGAAGGAGTTTTATGCTAATTTGCATGGAATCAATCAGGGAGTCGTCTATGTGTGAGGTAGATGGATAAATTTTACTCCTGCATGGATTAATGAGTTATATATGATCGAGAATGTTCCTGTTTGCCATTATTCCAACTTCATCCTGACAAGAAAATATGTAACGGATGAAACTAAAGACTGGGAAATGAGAGAAAACAAGTATGTTGGTTTTTCTGCAACACTTCTAAACCATGTTTCTAAACACTGACACTTCTTCATTTCTGCAAAACTGATGCCGACGATGAGGATCGATAAAGTTACTAAGGAAAGTGCTATTCTGAATTACTACATCCAAATGGGACTGTCGATCGATATTGGATCGATAATTGTGAAGTCTATTTTGGGCCTGATCGTTCATGGATCAACTTACATCCTTCAACAATTTCTTACTTTGCAGTCAGTTCCAAGTATCTTATGAGAATTGGGAAAAGGTACTTCTACCTTGGTTGGAAGCCTTGGAAGCCTTTGGACCCATCTGAGAGATTCCCAACCAATGAAGATGAGAATGATATGACTCTTATTATGGATCAATCGTATCAGAATTCACTGCCTATTCAACCTTTAGTTCCGGACGAGACACTAGTGATCCTTCACAGAATCAAGAAATTGGAGAAAGAGGTACAAAATGTTATGAATGCAATTAACAATATCGCTGATTTTTTTATCATCTAGACTGGAGGATGAAAGAACAATTTGCTCACTCTAGACATATCGAAGATTGTTTGATATGATTGATGAGAAAGATGAGATTGATAGAAAACGAATCTATTGAAGAATTTAGATACCGACCCTTCTATAACCTCTTTGTTCATGTTCAATCAATGGGTGATCTCAAAGGAGAAACAAGCACTGAATCGGAAGAGCAGTAGATTTACCTTGCTATTATGTCTATGTGTGTAATTTGGTTTGAACTTTGTGTTTGCTTTACTTTCAAATTTTGCTTTTAGACCTCAGTTTAGTTGAGATTGAGCATAGGATGTTTGTTTTCAACATTTTAAGCGTTGTGGCTTGGATTGTGACGCTGAATTGATGTATTAAGTTTGAGAAAATACAAAACTTTGGTGTGCCTTGCAACGTGTATTGTAACCCTTGGAATTTATATATAATTGTGATGTTGTGTTGTGAATGTTTATTTGTGTTAGTACATCATTTAATCACTTAAAATTTGTGTCTATAATGATTGAGCGGATGCTGTTGAGGCTTGAAATTGATCAAAATTGTAAAAATCTAGAAATTGAACCAATTCAATAGAGCTCGCCGACGGCGCCCTCGACACCGCTGACAGTGACTTTTTATATATCTAAAAATACACGAATTTGACACCACTACTAGAAGATTTAAATCCCCGATAATTACGCCAAAAACTTGATGCAACTTTTAATATGCAATAATTTATGAACCCAGATTTATATATTTATAATGATTTTGTAAAGTCACAATTTCAAACGCAAGTATACGTATCACTCAAGTAATACAGAGCTCTA
>NW_018252180.1:241552-241834 GCF_001263595.1 Phalaenopsis equestris | reverse complement strand
TTGTTTACTGAATCCGTGGCTAGGCTGGGAGGATACCGGCTCTCACTTCGGAGCTCCCACATTCCCCTCACCTGAGGGCTAACATCTCCGCTTAAATACTCAAACAATAGGACCGAATTGGAGATTTTAGTCTATCACCATAAATTCTCCAATTCTAAACCTATCAAAGTACATTTTCCTATTTATTTGCATTCAACTCCCATGAACTTAACCATCCATGAAATCTGAATGTGGTTCTACTTCGTTGAGAATTACATAGCCCTCTCGGGTCTTAATGCAATT
>NW_018252180.1:238019-241139 GCF_001263595.1 Phalaenopsis equestris | reverse complement strand
CTCCAAAAGGGTAGAAATCTACATTTCTACTCCTATTCTAAAAACCCTAAACTTTCTCCACACTTTTCCTAACATTCCTCTCACACATAACCCCTTTTTTCTAACCTCAATTCGTTCTTTTAAAGTGTAGGGATGAGGTTTGAAGAGTTTCCACAAGAACCCTTTCAAAAAGCGTCCAAATACGTTGAATTTTGGCCCATACCCGCCAAAAGTCGGTACATAGTCATCCCGGGCGTCGTCGAAGGGCTCGAGGGCGCCGTCGGTGAGCTTTTCTGTCATTTTTTTGTCTTCTTGGGTAAATCTCGTCGTCGGCGCCGTTTTGGGGGCCGTCGGAGAGCAGACTGCGCAACTCTACCGTTTTGCTTTGTTTGGCTTCGTTTTAGCTCCTTTCGCTCAGTTTCACTCCATTTCAGTTGCGTTGTGTTTCTAACAGATACCCCTACAAAATAAGCATGAAAAAAAAATTCCTTTAAAGTGTAATCTCATTAAAAAATATGCAAGAAGTGTAAAAGAGATTAAGCATCGAAAGACTTATCGAAAGGTGGTAGGGCAAAATTTCATTTCTTGCTTGTTTTTGCTCCAAATTGCACCGTTTTTGCATCTTTTTGCTCCAATGACCATAATTAATCATACCTGCAACAAAACATCAAAAATACCCTTTTTTTAAATGTAATATCATCAAAAATAGTGTAAAATAGGTATGAAAATCTCAACATATTTTCCTTTGGTCAGCCGCCGACGGCAGCCGCCGATGGCGGACTTTTCCCGAGACTTTGGATATTAATTCAATAGAGCTCGCTGACAGCGCCAAAGACCCCACAGACGGTGAGATCCAGAAAAAACACCTTTAACCGTGATTTTGACCTTACCCGTGATTTTGACCATTCACCTGCCACTATTCATCATCTCCTTCCTCTTAAAAACAAAAATTTTGATCTACGGTTTGAAGATCTTGAATTTGGGGGCGATTTCAAAGCATGTAGACACCAGATTTCATCATCTCTTGGTAAGAGCTTCACTCCAACCTAAAAATATTTGATTTTCACCTTGAATTTCTTCCACGTTGAGAAGATTTGATTAGAGTCACTCTTGGAAGCCATTATTTGAGTATTTGAAGCGTATTTTGGAATTTTTCTATAATTTTGATTAGATTGAAATGGCTCCACGATAAAAGAGGCGACTTAAGTTTGACGAGTCTCGCTTCGTTAATGTGAAGGCTTAGTCGAGATTTACTTCAGTATTTGAAGGGAAGAAATGTATACAAGATCGAGTTTTTGAGAGTCCGGGAGTAGAAATTGAACGAGTTATTAACAAATGGAGGTGGGAAAACTTCTGTTATACCAACAATAAGGCTGCTGCAAATATTGTGAAAGAATTTTATGCCAATGTGTTCTATTATGAGGACAGAATCTTTCAAGTGGAGGGATTTTCTGTTGAATTTAGTGTCACCCGCATTAACTCCTTTTATGAAGTCCCAAACTCCTATAACTGCCATTATGAAACCTTAAGTACAATGGAAAGCCCGCTGAACAATGTGATCAACTTTCTCACTGATGGGAAAGGGACATGGAAGATAAAGCAATGAGAATGGGTAAATTTTTCTGCTTCCATGTTGAATGCCACATCCAAAGTGTGGCACTATTTTATTTCCTCTACTTTGTTACCTACCTATCACCATAGTGAGGTAACATGAGATAGTGCTATTCTGAATTTCTGTTTTCAGAATAATCGAACTATAAATGTGGGGAGAATTATTTTTAAGAATATATTGACCACGCAAAGAGTGAAACAAGTGGAGGTCTGGGACATCCTGGCCTCATTTATGCACTTTGCCAACTTTATGGAGTTGAAGCTGGAGATGATGAAGAATGGGTTCACGCTATGAAACCCATTAGTAAAGCTAATTTAAAGACATATAAATCCCATGAAGGATGGAGATCTGGGAGTAGGAGTAAAGAACCTTCCACTAGTAGAGATATCCCCTCTACTAGTTATGACCTTCCTTCCTCTAGTTCCCCTACCCTTCATGATTTAATGAATGAGTTAACCTTGCAGCGGAAGAGTATAGAGAAAATAAATGAAAGAATGGGGGGATTAGAATGTAGACATGATTATGATAGGGAGTACCTACAGAGGCATTCGGACTTTGAGATAGCTTACTACGAAGCTCAGGCCCGACACTACAAATGTGATTCTGATGTTACTTTTCCTGAATACGCCGATATACTTAGTATCAGATATAGTTTGAGATTTTGACATATGATAGTAGTTGATGTATTTTTACTTTTATTTTTGTAATTTGTGTAATAGAGATAGATGTTTGTGTGTTTGTACTTTCATTTTTATTTTTATGTTGCAATTGGATATTTTTTAATTATTATTATAATTGTTTGGTGTGGTAGTTGAAATTTGTTAAATGTAATGTGATGTGATTTTTATTTTAAATTTTAATTGTAATTGTTTTTTTTTGGTATTGTGGATGTGTTAGTGAAATATTATGTTTGTATAATATTTAGTTTTGTACTAGTTTTGTACTTATTTCACCCAGCAAATTCTCTAATGATTTATATGTATAAAAGCTCCTAAGATTTATATGTATTTATATGTATAGAAAGCTCATAATATTACAGATCAGGTGAAGTAAAAATTTTGAGAAGGACTGCATAAATTTTAGAATGATGAAAATGCCTAAAATACTGAGGTATGATTTATATTTAGGATTTTTCTTTCCTCTTGTATCATTCCATATTAAAAAATTTAAGTTTGGGTGAGGGAAGAAAAAGATTAACTATTAGATGTTCTCAATTTACATATTTTTAAAAATTATTAATATGATTTTATGTAGCAAATTTAATTCAGAGAACTATATTTTATAGATATTTAAATATTATGGTAGATTTAAAGGAATATTTTTGTAATGAAAATTAATTTTGTAGATTAAGATATTCAGTATAAAAGAATAAGACTACAATTAACTATTTAAAGTAAAGGAAACTATATTTTGAAGTATTAAGAATCTTGAAAATTCATTTGAGAAGAAAAGATTGGGGCTCAATGATGTAAAAGCTATGAAATATTTATAAGGTAAAGGAATGCTTTGAGTTGCAAATTTAGGGAAAG
>NW_018252180.1:236395-236908 GCF_001263595.1 Phalaenopsis equestris | reverse complement strand
TTGAGAGATTGTAAGAGTGGAGGGAAAGTGAGATATTTCTTCCTCCTTGCCGCTTCGAAGAAGAATTCTGTATGCTGTAAAGAAAGGAAGAAATTCAGAGAAACTTCAAGGAGTTTGCTTGGGGAGGAATTAGAGATAAGTGCTATTTACTTATTGTAGTTTGTATGACTTTGCCTTTATATATATATATTCCAAGTTTTATTGTATCTTCCCCATGAGTTCTGAGTAGTTTTCTCTGTCATTCTCCTTGTCTTGAGATTTTGTGAAATGATGATTTGAATTGGTTGATCCATGAAAATGTTAAAGAAGTTGTGATGATCTTTTCACTTCGATCTTAATTTACTTTCAATCTGGCCAATTGATTTATTAAAATTTATTGAGTTTTACAACTAAAGTGAAGATTACATCCAAGATTCAGAGAGGTCAAAGCCCTTGGAAGTTGGGTGCAAATAAATAAGGAAATAAAATTATCGGGCATAGAATTGGAGATTTTAGAGTGACAGACTAAAATCC
>NW_018252180.1:187309-236385 GCF_001263595.1 Phalaenopsis equestris | reverse complement strand
GCTTTCTTATATATTGAATTTCACATTAAAAACTTTATTAGTAGAATTAGTTATTTAAGAGTTATTAAAATTACATATTTATTTCAATTTCCTATTAGTGACAGACAAACAATTTGAACTATATTGTTGTGATTAAGTATTGATTTTCTAAAATCTTAGTTTGTAGCCTCTAATATTACTCCCTGTGGGATCGATATCTAGGACTCCATTAGAGCCCTGTACTACTTGAGCCATACGTATACTTGCGTTGATAAGTGTGACTTCACCATTATTGAATATTATATATATACATCTTTATCGAATCTATAACTGTTGTCAAGTTTTTGGTGTCGTTGCCGAGGAATTAAATCTTCTAGCAGCAGTATTAAATTCTTGTATTTTTAAGCATATATAAAGTCACTGTCAGAAAACATAATCTATTCTTCACAAAATCATATCTTTAAAGTAGGCAGAAGGATAAAGAAGACTAATTAAATAATCTATTCTTCACAAAATCATATCTTTAAAGTACGCGAAGGATAAAGAAGACCACAATTCATGAGAAGGATACAACAAAACACAGATTTCATATACAAAAATAAGTTTACAAAACAAAAGAAATAAAAATACTACTTCTCACAATCCTTTCCAAGCAAATCCCTAGAAGTTCTCTCCAAACATTTCTCTCTTTACAATCACTCCCAATTCTCTCATAGAAGTGTAATGAAAAAGAAATCTCTCACATTCTCTCTCCTCTTACAACCATAGAAGAAAATATCCTCTTCTCTCCATCCCTCTAACTCACACCACTTTCTCTCTCTCCCTCACGTCACACACAAAAGCCTCTCTCAAACTCTATGAAGTCTTCTTTTTTTCATTTTGAGCTGCCTCCTTTGGAAAAGAATTCAAAATTCCTTACAAAGTTCAACTCGTTTTAATTAAAAAGATGTGTCATTTGATCGAAGAGTCATATCCCTTCATAAAACAACATTCCAAATTGTCTAGATGCATTGAATTACTTCAAGAGGTGTGTAGAACAATTGTCCCTTTGAAAATTCATGCAAAATTCATCTCGAATCGCCTTAATTTGAAAAATTCGTCTCTGGCGCATCATGCACCAGCTCTCTAGATTTTGGCGCATGATGCACCAGAATCCCAAAATTCGTTGTTTTGGCTCCGCATCCAAAACTGGCTCTTTTTGCTCCAAATTTCGTTCTTTTTGCCATTTTTGCTCTAAATGCCTAAAATGATATACCTACAATAAAAATAAAAAAAATACCCTTTTATTAAGTGCAATATCACCAAAAATAGACATAAAATGAGTACTTAAAACAATATTTTGTTTTGTGTATCAATACATCTCTTGGAAAATGGACATTATGTTCTATTTAGAACTGAAATTGATAAGCAAAAGAGTCGGCTAGTGTGTCATTGAGTTTTCTTTAGTGTTCCATTATGTGTATTGTGTAGTGTGGTGAGTCTAAGTGTGATTTCTCCTAAGAGTTGTTGGAGAGGGAGAGAAGTGAGAGATTTCTTCTTCCCTACATCTTTGAAGAGAGAATTAAGAGTCTTGTAAAGAGAGAGTCTCCAAGAGGAGCTAAAAGAGGTTTGCTTTGAGGAAGTGTTAAAGATAAGTGGTGTTTATTTATTATTGTTGTATAAGATTTCTTTTATTTATGAAATTTGTATTTTGTTATATCTTTCTCATGAGGTATGAGTGGTTTTCTTTGTCTTTTTTCTTTGTCTTTGTCTTTCTCCCTACTCTGAGATATGGTAAAATGAAGAGATAATTTGGATGTGTCAATTTTAAAATATAAAATAAATTGTGTTGACTTTTTTACTCCGTTCTTAATTTACTTTTCGAATTGGTCAATTGAAATGTTAACATCTGTTGTGAAACGTACACCAAGAAATGTAGTATGAGTTTGACAATAATGTGAGAATCACATTGAATTCCATGAAGGAATGTTTCGTTCATGGAATTGGGTGCAAATAAATAGGGAAATATATATTACTAGGCGAAGAATTGGAGATTATAGGGTGATAGACTAAAATCCTCAATTTGATCTTAGTGTTTAAGAACTAAAGCGAGAGTTAGCCTTCAGAGGAAGGGAAGTGGAAGCTATGGAGTGAGAACCAGTATCCTCTCAGCCTAACTACAAATTTAGAGACTAAATCTAAGATTAGCCAATGATTCTCTATAACACTTGACTGAGGATAGAGAAATAAAATTGTTCCTATTTAGCACAAGACATAATAAAACCATTTATCTCTCTCATTTTATCTCTCTCATTTAACCTCTCATTTAACCAAAAACTCATTGTATTGGGAAAGATGCTTTCTCATTTTGGATAACTTCGTCACAAAAATATAGTTTGGTAGTTACTGCTTAGCTTTGCTTTACAGTTTCTCTAGTTGTTGGTAATTTAGTTCTGATAGCACCCTAAACATTTAAAATTAGTGTAGTAGATTTTATTTATTATTGTGAATTTCCTGATTTATATTTCCAGTAGATTTTCTTTATTATTGTGAATTTCCTGATTTATATTTCCAATTATGAATTCACACCATCCTCGTGGGATCGATATTTGGGGCAAAAACAGAAAGTCTTGTATTACTTGATAACCATACGTATACTTGCATATAATCCCAACATAAATTGCTTCAATTTCTTATTCATAAATAATGAATCAAGTTTTTTGCATCGCTGCAAAGCGGAGTCAACTTTTAATTTTACACATCTATTATTCCGGGATCAAAGCGCCATAATTGGAGTCAGAGGCACCATAATCCATAGGACAGTGTGAAGCTTCAATACACTGGCGCCAGAGGTGCCAGAAGTGCCAAAGATGATTGAAGACGGAGTAAGGAGGTTAATGACTTTTTTTAGCGGTTCTAGAAGGCTCTAATCAATTCAAACACTCCATTAAGTGATTCAATGTATCTAGACACTTTGCAAAGTCTCTTGAATGAAGAGACGTGTCTCTTAGATGAAGAGACTAGTCTCTTGGTGTGAAGAGGTGTGCCTTTAGGAAAAAAATGAGGGAATTTTGAATTCTTTTTGCAATGAAGGCTGACCCTAATTAAAAGGAGAGGAGTCTAGAGAAGAAAGAGAGTGACATGTGTGAGGTTTGAGAGAGAGAAGTCTTGGATTAAGAGTCAGGTTTTTATTCTAGAGTTGTAAGAGGAGAGGGAAGGAAAGAGATTTCTTTTTCATTACATTTCTAAGAGAGAATCGAGTGTAATTGTAAAGAGGGAAAGTGCATAAATGAAACTTCAAGGAATTGTCTTGAGGAGTGTGAGATAAGTTGTGGTGAGATAAGTTGTGTTCTTTCGTGTTCTTTCTTTTCTTTGTTTTGTAAACTTATTTTTATATATAAAATCTATGTTTTGTCGTATCCTTCTCATGAATTCTGAGTATTCTTATTTATCCTTCTCCCTACAATGAGATATGGTTGTGTGAAGAAATAATTTTATTATGTAAGGTTTTAAATGTTAATAAATTGTGATGATTCGAACTCTGATCTTCACTTACTTTTTGATCTGGTTAATTGGAATGTTAAAATTTATTGAGAAACATTATGCTTTTTGCAAAAAGGCAAGAGTCACATTGAATTTCATGGGTGAGAATGTAGTTCAAATGTAGTTCATGGGGTTGAGTGATCATGGGGTTGAGTGAAAATAAATAGGCAAATATACTTTGATGGGCGTAGAATTGGAGATTTTAAGGTGACAAATTAAAATTCCCTAATTTGGTCCAGTTGCTTGGAAACTAAAGCGAGATTGTTAGCCCTTGGGAGAGAGAGAGGTGGGAGCTAAAGAGTGGGGCCCTCTGGGGGGCCAGCCAGTATCCTCTCAACCTAACCACGAATTTAGCGACCAAACTCTAGATTAGTCAATGTTCTTTATGCACTCTCTGAGGGTAAATAACAAGATTGCTCCTATTTTGCACAATATAATTTCATATGTAAAATTTATTTGTTTTAAATGATTTTAATTACTTCACATTCCATAAACTCATTGTAAAGGGTAAGGATGCTTTCTTACATATTAAATGTTTGTTCTTAATGTAAAGGGGAATGATGCTTTCTTAAATTTGAACTCTTCATTACAAAAATTTGTTTAGTTTTAATAAATTTACTTTTGAAGTTTAGCAAATAGCTTAGTTAACCTAGTTCTTTTAACTGCATTTCATTAAGCATATAGTAAATTTACTTTAGATTTGTTTTATGTTCTTAATTTTTGTAGTTTGAATATTGTGTTTGACGTTATAACCATAAAAATTTCCAACTCCTTGGGACTCCATTAGAGCCCTTTATTACTTGAGCGATACGTATACTTGTGTTATTATTATGGTTTGACAACTTACAGATTTTAAAAGATAAAACTATTTATACTGAATTTTTTTTTATTAGGATTGAACTACATATTTACTATTCGTGATGTCGTGTGTTTATTGTAGTATTGAAAGATATTTACAACACACCACAAAAACCACGCATCATGTAGTAAACATAGCTCCTTAGCTGTGTAATACAAACCTTAACCTGCTTTCTTACTTAAGGTTTTTTTATATTTTTAATATTGTGTCTTTGTGTTAGTATTATAAGAATTTCCACCTCTATGTGGGATTGATGCTTATGACTTCATTAGAACCCTTTATTACTTGTGTGATAAGTATACTTACATTTGCAACCTAGTGACTATTTAAAATTAAAAAAATATATATTAATTCATTAGGAGTGGCATCTTTCCTAGTCTCGTTGTCACATGAGTTTTGAAAAATATTACTAGCATAAATAAAATATGCACCAATAATCTAAATTTTCCAAAACATCTTTAAATAAAATCAAAACATGTTTTTTTCTCAAAACATCATTGCTTTTTGAATGCTAAACCAAACTTTGTATGCATGAAAAAGTAACAGAATTTTGAATACAAAATCATGAAAATCCACTGGTTAATCATCTTAATTAGGCTAGGACATGCCCTTCTGAGATTGTTTGTCCGGTAGGTTTTGTCCAAGTTTGGAAGCACAGCCTAGCTCTGAGTCCCCACCTTCACTAATGTCTTACATTTATTCCCGGCCTTCTATACATGGCATTGGGTTTTGTTTTAAACGCTCGAGTTTTCCTGAGGACTTATTTTGTATTTCATTTGCACCACCAGACTTTCTTGGCAATTTATTTGAAATTCATCTACTTTATTACATTAAGATTATGAAACTAAGCATCCTATGGTAGCAAAGGCCCAGGTACGCATGTAAAGTTCATATACTACAAATTTCATTGCTTTACTTTATATCGTATTCCTTACTTATGCATGTCTTACTTTATCTGTAAAACAAAAATAATAAAAATACAGTTTTCAAAAATAATAATACACTTTCAAAACAATGAACAAACATAATTTACTCCTTTTAGGTTTGCGATGATCTATTGGATGAGGTAACTTACGATTGCTAACAAGAATTCTCCAGTTTAAATGAGCTTAACAACTTGTTTATATTAAGTAAACTTAAAATAAAATAGTAGAACCAGAATGATGAAACCGTGGAATCATAACCGGTGTTGCTCAACTTAAAATTTCCCCAAACATTCAAACAACAACTATGATAGATAAAACTAAAAGCATAACACATGAATAATCGTAAACCTTGAAGATGCACTTCAACGAGAAATATTGGAGCAAATCATGGCAAATGGAGGGTGATAATCCACAATAACAAAACAAGTCTACATCAACTAAACCATTTCTTAGAATTAAATAGCAAGCCATGGGACTTCGAGGTAGTCTGTCTAGTGTGACATAAATCCCAACTCATCTTTAGCCCTTTGCACAATCATGTTGTGCAATCTAAGCCTAACTCGCTTTAGGCTCTGAGGTTATCGTTTGTTACGACATAAACCCTCATATCTTTCCAGGCTATCTGAATGATCGGTAGCATGTAAATGTAAGCCATAAATAATAAAATAGACATGATTGAATGATAAATAACTTTACTTCGAAAACGTAAAGCCCAACAATATGATAGCTTGGGAAGTCACTGAGGCTCGCTTTGTCCCGTGACGTCCCCTAGCCTTCACTTTTTTATTAAAAAAGTATTTGTTCTCACTTGATCCTTTCCCACTTATTATTTGCTTACAAATTATCTTGAAAACCTAAACTTTGAACATTTTGAAGATGAAACCTCTGATCTTTATCGAGAGTTTTCTTAGATAACTTCGATCATTTAAGATATAATTAATTATAATGACTTGCCCTTTTAAGAAACTTTAGAACCCAAATATTATAAATTCTATTTAATCTTTATATTAGACAGGGGAATTTGTCGGTCAACATAAAGGTTTTGCAGACCAAATGATTGTCATAAATTCACTAATTTGTCTAATAGAGCCTCACTATCCAGTAATGTGTCTATTCCTTGAAATAAGATCATCGCTTGGGGTCTCGCGCTCGACTATTTAAACTATTAAAGATATGTGATCAGTTTATTCGATTAAATTGACGGTCTTATTGCAATATTATTTCGATATTATTTCCATGTCATTTGCGTTTATTCCTGTGTTGCTTGAGGTAGCCGTGGTATTATTAGTGTATTATTTAAGGTAATCTGTTCATATAAGTAATAAAAAAACGGTATACAATAATTTATTGAAATATATTATGATTTATAGGTCAAGTTTTTAAAAGTAAAATCATTTTATTATTATTAATAATTTGTTATATTTTATCATATATAGGATTTCATTTTTCTTAATATAATAAATTTTATTTACAATATTTCATTTAATCAATGCTTATCATATTTTATTCTTGTGAATCTATTATTCGTTTAAATTGAAGGCCTTATTATGGTGTTATTTCATTATTATTGTGATATTATTTGTGTTATTCGCGTATTATTCATGTGTTGCTTGAGATAGCTGCGATATTATTGGAGTGTTATTCCAATGTAATTTAAGGTAACCCATGGTGTTTTTGGCTTATTTCGGCAGTGTCATTTGAGCTACTTTGCTGTCTTATTGAGGTGTTATTTCCATCGAAAACAAGCAAATAACACGTGCTGCAAATAACACGTTAGTTAAACAAATTTGCGCGTTATGTCTGCAATATATTTATTTATATAAGTAATAGATAAAAGCATATAATCTTTTGTTATAATATTTTATGATTTAAAGTATCTAATTTTTTACAATATAATAATTTTAATTATTATTAATAATTTGCTATAATTTATAATCTATTTGATTTGATTTTATTAATAATTTTTGTAGCTGCTCGAGACCATAGCGTGTGATCGCAAATGAGAAATTTGACACCATGAAGTGGGAAGATTTCAGTCGCTTCTAGGAATATATGACAAATTAGCGGGAAAGTAAAAAAAAAAATACATTTTGGGATAAAACAAATGGCGATTTCTTTTCTTAGATGGTGGGACTGGCAACTTAAATTTATTAGACAAGCTTCTTGAATAAATATTAGAGTAAAATAACTTTTTTGCAAAATCTGGTAAGTGCAAAAACCGTAAAGACTAACTGAGATGAAACGATTCATTAGTATGCATAGATTATAAAAGCCCAGACTCTCATCAATCGACAAAAATAGGATTCCAAGCAATAGATTGATCTCATGTCATTGTAATTAAGATATTGGTCAAAGAACGTTAGAATAGCATCGGTAACATTGTTATGACGATCCAAATAGAACAATCAAATTATGAAGCATGTACAAACAAATTCACAACAACAGACGAACAACGGTCTAATAACAGCGGACAAATGATGATTGCGTGGTAATAATTAGACCACAATTAAACAATATTATTTTCTTATGATAAGCATTAGCGTTGAACATAAGATAAAGAGTATAGAATTCTTCATACCTCCCAACTTTCTTCAATTTGAGATTAGGTTATCTTCATATAGAGGATAGAGGTCTACAATTTATAGAAGTGACATTTTAATAAATATATCCAAAATTCAAAGCACACCATTTAATACCTCAAGTTGATTCATTCAATTAGACCTTTTTTTTGTGCAATTTAATCTTAATAGACCGAATTAAGTGGTCTGAAACCGAAAAGATTACTCTCCTCAAGATGCTCTAATTATGAGAAAATAAAAATAAAAATCATTAAACATCAATTAATGCCATGAAATTTCCTACTATAGTTAAAATATTTAGTTTGGGTTATTTGAACTTGAATCTGATTAATTTTGGTGTTACTAAATTCACATTCAATTTAAAAATAATTTCACTAAAATCAGAATTCGAATAATCCTAAATTTAATGTCTCAAAATAGCAATTATACTCTTAACAAGCTTGTAATACGATTAAACAATGTTTAGCATCGAAATTTAGTCTCAAATAACCATTTTTAGCAAGAAATTAACTTCACATCAAAAGTTTCCTTGGAAAAAAAAAACTTCCAGCAAACATTTAGAACATTACCGTGAAAATAAAAAATTAGCATTAATTTATTAACGAACAACCGAATTTTACTTTTGACCTTAAATGAAAATAAGTGATTCAAGCATGAACTTAGAAGAAAAAATATTTGAGTCAACAAAATTAATATATATATATATATATATATCTGTGCGCGCGCGCGCAAGCTATGCCCTGTTGGTTGGCGGGGTTCTTTGTAAATCCCCTCAGGTCACGGGTTCGATCATCCGTGGCGCGGGGTTCTCAAATAATTAGACACATGGCGCAGACTCTCATCATGGGGCCTTGATGCGCATGAGAAATCGATATTTGGGTCTCTGCCAAAAACGATTTCCTTTCAAATATAGATATATATATATATATATATATAGACACACATACACACACTTAAGACCTAAACATGGTTTCATAGTTCTGGAAATAGGTAAGTTGGAACCAAGAAAAGGAAAGTTGCGTGCAGCCTTTCATAAAAATCAATTAAAAAAGTTCCCAGACATGGTTGTACAGGTTCATCTGGTACAATCTTCAAATTCAACATGGAAACATAAATATATTAAATCAGATAAGAAACCACAAACTACTGCATTCTCTGTTATGTACAACAATCCACTTCAAATCATATTCTAACGGATAATTTAATGCACTATTTAAACCAAGTGCCCTTACTAGGCCTTGTGGGACAAAAATAATGATGATTATTAACAGTGAAAAATAGCTTTACAGCCCTATAAACCAATTGGCAAAACATATTGGAGTGGTCATCAAGCATAAAGCCACGCAGGCAAGTAGATAAAACTAACAGGAAGCTCATATGAACGAATGAGATTAAAATACAGTAATAAATCTTCTAAATTCGGGCAAAAGTTGTACCTGAACACAAGGCAATATTTAAAGGAGATGAAATTTTTCTGCTTTAATTGTGCCTTTGCTCTTCCTTTTACCTCAGCTGTGTTGTATAATAGTTTTCATAATTTTTTATCAGATCGGCCAAGATTAAGGTTGAACCATTTCTTCTTGTTTGATTTGTCCTTCCCGTCCGAACTTCCATCCTCAGATTGGCTGTCAATACTGATGTCGTCCATGCAAGTTCTACTGCTACTGCTACCATTGATGGCCGTGCTGGAGTTGGTAACGGTGCGGACGGTGGTGAATGAGGAATGTATTTGGTCCCTCTGGTTGAGCAACTCATCGACCTATGTATAGTTCGGGCAATAAATTTTAATATAACTGATTAGAAAGTCAGGGATAAAGTTTGTACAATGACTCAAAATGAAATTGCTAAGAAAATAGTGAAATTAATTCAATTTCAAATTATTCAATACAGCACAAAAATAAACGAAAATTCATAGAAAAATTGTGTATATATGTACATGTAATTGTGTACTTTGTTCTTGCACGTCTTCCACTGTTCATTTAAATAATTGAATTGCGATAGACAACTTTTGCTTACTTTTGATATCTAGGGCTTTTAGCTCATTTAAATATTAATAATTGAATAAGAGTGGAAAATGTGGAATAATAAGCGCCATAATTTTTTTTTAGTTTATATGTACACATTTGAATGGGTGCTAACTAATTCGCGAATATCTCGAAACTTGTTTGAGATTTTAGGTTTGATCCAAGCCAACACCATAATAATTCTCACCTATGAAGCCCGGGCATAAAAACATGAACACAACATGATATGGTCACAATGACCCGACATAACTATGAAACGTAGGACATGACATGATATTGACACAAATTGTTAAACTTTAAGTACAAACCCCACAGGAAAAGAATTCAAAAATATGTAACCATTAACTATTTTAATCGGTACTAAAATAGTTAGGAAAAAAAAACTTAAACATGTCAAATTATGGAATCTAAAAATTATGAAGACATGATAGGACGTGCTTAAAGTCACAGCCAAAAACTCATGTTATTGAAGTCGACACCAATGAATCATATTGTCAGAAGTAAACTTGGTAGGCACGAAGTGTCAAAGACTGAAGCTCTAACTGAAGGCGGACAAAGTTTCTCCTGCTGCGAATGATTCCATATAAGAAATTGACAAAAATTATAATTTTTTCATCATAAAAATTACTATTTCCACCAGAAAAGAGGTGAAGATGGCTACAACCAAAAGTGAAACTAGTGGTTCAGTATTACACTATAAAGGGTTTTATTTCATACTGTCTCATGTCTCATCAAGTCTTCAGTGTATT
Source organism: Phalaenopsis equestris (assembly GCF_001263595.1). Classification (NCBI taxonomy): domain Eukaryota; kingdom Viridiplantae; phylum Streptophyta; class Magnoliopsida; order Asparagales; family Orchidaceae; genus Phalaenopsis; species Phalaenopsis equestris. The sequence continues at coordinate 225,747 of NW_018252180.1, read as the reverse complement.
CGGCCCAAGCAACCTGTGTAGCCAGTATCGAAATTCAACTTCACCCTTAAATGATTTTGAGACAACGATAGAAACATCAAACATGTGTCGAAGCATGTTGAAGCTACATCAATGTTTAACACGTGTCAGACAGAGACAAAAGTCATTTAGAAGTGTTTGTGCTTCCTATATACTAGATTCCATATATATATAATATTATATATATATATAACTTGGTAACAGGGAGACTATCATGAAGAATTTATTGTTCAAACTGACCAAAAAACTATCCAACAACCTTTAGGAAATGCAACTCGAATAGTGTTCAAGTCAATAGAATAATAATCATTCTTCAATCAACACTATGGCAAATTGAAATCTCTTATGTGACCCTCCAAATCTCAGCTCCCCAAAGTCCTGAAGGGCTAAGCACCACACTATCTTATCAGGCTCAAAATTTGTCAAATTGAATACTTACATTAGACCAATATAGAGCATATCAAGCGCATTGAAGAATGTACCGAGTCCTAGCCCAATGGTTCATACTCCATCAATTGACAAGCTAATAATTACATAGACTAATGCTAATTATTAGGGTATAACTAAGGAAAATCATCTATGTTATATAGGGATTAACTCTGACAAATATTAAATAGCTAATAATTGGGATAAATAATCATTTTAAGTGAGCATACAAAAAAATGATAGAACTTAATTAGTACTTAAATACGTCTCAATTAATTTTAAAGATAAATTAAATACTAATAGGGCTAATGAGTGATTAGCTGGAAATTAAGACACAACACATGCTAAGTAGTAATATACAAATCAATGAATTAACTAATTTTAATTAGTAATGCTAAATAAAGAATATTAAATTAAATTAAATTTTTTTTTTTTGCAAAGATGTCTCTTTTAATCACAACTAATTCACAAAAATGCTACTGCAGTTTTTACGACACTTCTAGCTCCCACATTAGTTTAAACAACAATTTTTTCTGCAGTGATTTTCCCAACAGAACTTCACATTACATGTCAGCTCAGCAAAGCACAGTAAGAATACAACATAATAATATAACAAAACACAAGATAGAATAACTAAATCAAGCCTTAGAATCTATTCAGAAATAAGACTTTTAGTCCAGTGAAATGAATAACGAGGTGAAAATGCAAATAAGAAGAAGCAATCGAGCCGAAGAATGTTTAAATTTAGTGTTATTATCTTTTGCTCAATCCAAATGCCAAATGCAACCTCAACGAATTTGGCATTTTACATAGTTTCAACTGAATAGAACACAATAATTTTTAGTATTAATTTTGTAAACTCAATGATCAAAAGTTCATAAAAAGGATGACTAAAATTTTCCCCTGAATGGATTATAAACGATACAGAGGTCATTAAAGTTGCCTCTAGTAAATTGAAGCGGTCATATGTTCAAGCAATGAAAACCACCTCTCCACAAGTGTGAGGGTAGGGGTAAAGATATTTGCCACAATTCCCCCCTAAATCGTACATTAGAGATTGTTTCAAAGACAAGATAAGCTAGAACATAAAGTATTTAAATGTTAGTTTAATCCTTCCCTTACTCTAACTTAGGGGTGTAAGTGAGTCAAGCTAATTCATGAGCTAGCTCGAGCTCGGATTGATGAGTGCCTCATGAACTAAGCTCGATGAGCTAACAAGCCAAGCTCAAGCCAGCCCGGAGTCACTCGTTAGCTCATGAGCCAGCTCGTTTAAGAAGATATTAATATAAATATACTCAAAATATATTAAATTACAAGACTTTAAATTTAAGGTATTAAAAATGTTAAAAATATAATAATATTCTATATTTTTTTAGGTGATTTTTATTATTTATCTCCTAATTGTTCATTCTATTTGTCATCATATTATAAAGCTAGCTTAAATTAATATTGTTTTCTCATTTTAAATTAAACAAGCTGGCTCGCAAGACGGCTCAAACTCGTGTTAGACTTAAGCTCGATCTCGAGCTCGAACTTGATAAAAAGATTCAAGCTCATGCTCAAATCAATGGTGGCTCGAGCTTGACTTGACTAGTTTACACCTCTAGTATAATTGGTAGAGCCCTCGTTCTTTTAATTCTACTTATATGAAAAAAATATACGCAATTTTTTAGCATGTTCATCTATGTTTATTACATATTTATGACCATTGGACACTTGAAAAAGATATTTTTGTCATGTTATGTAGGTTATAGAGATTGAGATATTTGGAGAAGGAAAAGAGGCGAATTGAGAAAATAAAGAGAGAAGTTGCACTTGCGCACCTACGCCCTAGCTAGAGCGCACCCACTTTAGGTTGTCGAAGGAGGCGAACCCGCGCCCAATCTATAAGCACGCCCAAAGCAGATCCGCATCCTAGATATCCGCAAGACAAGGGGGGTGGAAAATTGCACCAAAACCAAGGCGCGCACCACCCATGACACGCAAATAGTTCAAGCGATAGAACACCCGCGCCATCTTCTCCATTCGATAGCGCAATCGCGCTATTCGTTCAACGCACCTGTGGTGTCCCAATCCAGGCATAGCACACCCGTGCCAAGCACGGGCGTAGTTGCATCGAGTTCACAGATTGTAATTTTGGGAAGATTTCTTGCCTTTGGAGAAGCATTCACTATAAATAGATGCTCTCAATCAGTGGAAGACCTCTTTGGAAGGTTGGAGGCTAGGTTCTTTTGAAAAGGATAGTTTTTTTAGTTCCCCATAGATTTTCACTCTTCCTCCTCAAAGGAAGAAAGCTCTTAGAGTGATTTCTTTGAATTTTCTTGTTGCTTTTTAGAGCGATTTGTAAGAGAGGGATGGAAGCTATTGTGCGAGAAATTATTCTTGGATCATGCTCATTGTATGACAAGGATCATTGTTGTGGAGGTGAGGAAAAATTAGTTGTATGTTTTTCTTTCATCTATGTATGGGTTTTCTATTTGTTTCAATGACTTGTTTTTGGTTTTTCGCTCTCATGTCTCGTAGCTAAGTTTCCTTCTTGCTTCTGTGATATAAGGATAAGTGTTTTTTGTGTTTTTCCTGCATGTGATTTTCCCGTATCATTTTCTGAACTTTTCATGTATCTAAGTTGTTAACTTTTTGAATGTCATTTACTCATAATCTGGCCAATTAAAATGTTAAAACAAATTGTAATCTAGGACTTCTATCAGTTGTCTGGTGGAACGAATAAGTTACCTCATAAAAAATGTAATGAACTAGGTTGCCATTATGGTCTCCAATTAGATAGGGGATTTGAAAAATTCTGGAAAACGTTGCAGCAATAAGAGAAACTTAACCGTAATATAGTATCTAATTCATCATTTGACCTAGTCATAGGTAAGAAGAACTGGTATTCCTAATTGACAACTATCACGTAGGGAAACACTAAGAAAATCACTAAAACACACTACAACTGTATCACAAAAGCACAAGCCTCTTAAGCTCTAAGAACACTGCAACTTAGTGCCTCTAGTGTTTCTTGGTCTTGATTTGTTTTCTTTTCTGATTTATTTAGAGTATCAAGGTTTGAACCATGCAATTGCAATCATGTCAAACTAGATTTAGTAGGTTAGTGAACTAAAGGTTCACCTGTCAAGATTGATCTTAACCCTTTCCTCGTGAGATCGATATGCAGACTCATAAAATCACATATTACTTGATATGTATACTTGTATTTTTGGTCATTTGCCTCTCAATAACTTTTCGGCCATCATGTTTTTGACGTCGTTGCCCGAAAAAGGTGTTAAGAAATATGTTGACTTTAGGAAAATTGTAGTTGAACCGCCTAGAATCTAGATTTGATAATTTATGTTTTCCATTTTTTTTCTTGTTTATTGTGTTACATTTGTATTATTGCTTTGCCAATTTCATTGCAAGCGCTGAAAAGCCTAAAAGTTAAAAAGCCAAAAAATAAGAATAAGCAAAAGATTTATTTTCTATTATTTATTTCCAGTTGAAAAGACGTGTGTGTGTGTGGGTGCGTTTTGGAATGTTGTTGTGTCTGCATTTAGATTAGGATCATTTATTCACTTGTTTTAGTGTATGCATAGGACTGCTAAAGTCGACCTTCAATCATTTGAATCTGAGATTGAGCGGACCTTTAGACGACTTAAGGGAGCACAATCAATAATCAAGACATCCTTAGCAATGGCTAGCCTGAAACCACTTAGGGAGTATGTCAAATAATCAGTAGAGGAGATTCACGTGAGCATAAACTACCCAACTATAGAAGCCAACACCTTTGAGCTTAGACCAGCCATAATTTAAATCACACAAACCAATCAGTTTGGGAGATTGCCCACAGAGGATCCTAACATTCACTTTTTAGAACTGTGTTATATTCAAGATATAATGGTGTCCCCAGCAATGTCATCAGACTAAGGTTTTTCCCTTTCTCTTTGAATGACAAAACCAAGGTGTGGTTGAACTCCCAGGCCACAAGATCCAATACCACTCAGAATGATCTTGCACAAAAGTTCCTAACCAAATGTTCACCCATCTAAGACCGTCAAACTTAGGAATGATATCACCTCATTCACCTAGAAAGATGGGGAATCAATTTATAAAGCTTGAGAGAGATTTAAAAAGTTATTTAGGAGGTGCCCACACCATGCTTTACCCAAATGAGTGATTATCCAAACGTTTTTATAATAAAGTTGGTAGGTTTATTTCTATTATAGATGCTAAAGCTGGTGGATGCTGATGCCCAAAACCTGAGGCATATAATTTGATAGAAGAAATGATAACAAGAAACTTTCAATGACCTCCGAGAGAGTCATGCCCCAGGAAGTAGCTAGTGTGCATGATGCTGACATTTTTTTATAGCCGCCCAAATAGCTATCATTTCTAGAAAGATAGTTTTGGGGTAAACTCTCTGCATGAATCACTCCCAAGTAAGTAATGATGTATGAACCAGTAGAAGATGCTAGCATATGTCGGTTTTAGAGATTATAAATGTCATAGAAAACCAAACCCACAACCCTTACTCTAATTCATATAACCCAGGATGGAAGAGCCATCCCAATTTTCAGTGGAATAATAACAATAAGGTGGTAGGAAACAAACAGTGGGGGAACAATCAAGAGAACCCCATAGGTAGTTGAAGCAATCATCCTCGAAACCAAACCAGCCTCTTGGACTCACTCAAAACACCCAGTTTAAGGATGCGAGACCATCTTTGGAAGAGATTGTGTTACAATTGGGAAACCAAATATAGTCAAGTTGGAGTCATTCAAAATATTAAAAATCAAATAGAACATCTGGAAAATTTGACTAGCAATAGACCCTAAGAGACGCTCCTTAGTAACACTAAAGTGAATCCAAAGGAGCAAAACGTCGAGCAGTGTAAGGCCATTGGAGAATGAGAACCATATGCGGGAGGGAAAAAGTGTTAAGACAGACTTAAGAAAAATCTACCTCATCTCTTAGTATAGGACATGACAGACCAACCACCCTTCCTTCAAAGTCTCCAGAGACCCATGACTGATTAACAGATGTTTGAGGCTTTAGAAGTTATCAATAAACTCACTATCAACGTACCTTATGCTAAAGCTCTAGAATGGAGGTCAAGTTATGTGGAATCTATCAAATATGTCTTTGATAAGAAGGCTAAGTAAGAGACGGAGAAACAATTGCCTTGATAGAGGAGTGTAGTACCATTCTGTAGAGAAAGTTGCCTACCAACCGAAGACTCTGGTAGCTTCCCCTTATGCCATAGAAAATAAGTATGTAGGGAAAAACTTTTGTGGCTTGGGAACCAGCATAAATCTCATATTGTTGCCCAATTTCAAAAGACTAGGATTAGGAGATATCCAGCCCACCACCCTAACTCTTCTGTTAAAAGACCGATCTTTGACCTTCCCGAAAAGAATCATAGAGGATGTATTCGTTAATGTGGACAAATTCAAACTCACAACCAATTTTGCAATTCTCGACATGGAGGAGAAGAAAATACCCATAATTTTTGGGGAACCATTCTTAGCCACATGAGGGGGCAGTAATTGAAGTTCAGAAGGAAAAAATGACTATAAGAGGGAATGATCATGAGTTTACATTTGAAGTGCTAAAATCAATAAAATTTCCCCAAGCCTCTAAGATAGCTCAAGGCACTTGTGTAGAAGTGATGGCAAAGGAAGTAGATAGCCAATCTTTTGAGTCAAATGAATTGGACACCGAAAAGAAAGCCATTGTGGATAAATTTTGTTGGAAGATATTGAGAAAAAATCTGCTCTTTGTTTAACAATAACCTCTAGAGAAGTTAGGGAGAGAGTTAAGCCTGTAGATCCACCCATAGGAGGAGCTACAGTGAGAAGGTTAGAGATTTTCCATGAGCAAAGAAGATGTGAATTTGTAGGAGGCTATTCTGATGCACCACCCACAAGTGCGGAAGAGTCTAGAGTTAGAGGGAATTTGGACAATTTAGGCAATTCCCCTAGACTGTGGAAAATTGGGACTATTGATCATGGACCATTGAAAATGACAATTTGATCCTTGAGAACCCTTTTAGATTTGAGTAGATCAGGCACGGTCTGATTGAGGATGTTAAACCAAGCGGTACCTTGGGAGACAACCTAAGCGCTATCCTAGGATTTGCTTTGAGTTCGATTGATTTGTCTGTGCTTGTTTTTTGTCTTTCTTATTGTGTTTTGGTGTGTTAGGACTCTATCTGGAGTATTCGGTCTCTATCGATGGAGTAAGAACGTCGAAAAATGGAGAAAATAAAAAATTCAGGTCGGACGCGCCTGGCTGATGTCGTATTATTGGTAGTGCACCCGCGTTAATAGTTAATGTAGGGTACATCAACGCTGGTTAGCACCCCAAGGACAACCTTCAACGCATCTACGCCTATCCTGCACACCTTGCAGCAAGACAGAGCAAGCGGCATACCCACGCCCGCTCAAGGCACACTCACGCCATTCTAGCCAATCCAACGCACCCTCACCTGCAACGCCACACACTCGCGCTAAGCGTGGTAGGTTTTGGCACATCCGCGCGACGAACATGGGACTTGGCTCCCCAATGCACTTGTATTGTGGCTAACAAAGCACCTGAGCTGTGTCGATGGCTCACCCGCACGCGTCACCTTAAATCGATGCATGCACCACTATTAATCACTTTTTATTAATTCCTCTACTTTGCATCATCTTTCCTACAGACACTCTCGCCCTTAGTTGACATTGGAGCTCCGAACACCACAAATAGAAGCCAACACAATGCTCCTTGCGACAAGAGAAGAGCTTGGAATATTCGACGTCCGTAGGAGGTAGACGACATAAATTTCTCGGGTTTTCTCACATTCTTGAACATCTACTCCTTATTTTTAATCTTTAGGAAATAGCACCAAAGACTAAAAGTATGAAGGCGATCACCTTTGATAATAGAAAATTCTTTAGCTTAAATGCTTCAAATTATCACAACGATTTACTTGCATTGAAGAAGTTGATCCCTCAATGGATCTTCCTTGAACCCGGAGGTCAGGTTGAGGGCCAAATCGTCAATCGGAAGTGGGAGCAGTTCTGTTGGTCCATTTTTATCATCATACTCTCTTGTTCATGAGTTCTTCGTGAATGCAAAAGAACCTATGAATGACAAGGTCTTCGAGCGAGGAAAATGGGTTGACTATGACACCACTACTATAAATTCCCTCTTAGATCTAACTTACAATCCTAAATACCAATTTTCCAACCACTTAGCTCCTGATTACGAGAAAATAATCAATTCTCTCAAATCACACTGCCCAGTGGCATGTGAGATATGGGAAAATTGTGAATTTCCCAAAGGCATCAATGATATTGGATTCCAAGTTCTAGCATTATTTCATCTATGTCAGGATGATGTCTATGAAAAATTTGACTGAAGTAATGAAGGATCGAGCTGCATTGAATTTTTGCATTCAGACCGGCAAGTTGATTGATTTCGGCGTGGTATTGGCTCTCTCCTTGGGACACATCGTCAGTGGAGGTACCACTGTGAGGCTGGGTAACCCAGATCCGGTTACCACACAGTGTGCCTACGTTGGGATAATTGGGGAGAGGTGGGAGGAGCAACTTAGTCTTTCCAAGTCGAAGCGTCTAGAGACTCTCTACAGACATTGGGGTCATGTAATAAGAGATGCATGATCTCTATGAGAGCTCGCACTTTTATGCTGAGCAGCACCGACAACAGTACAACTACATGAACCAGTATTTTGTTGTTAAGCAGGAGCTATATCAACGCAAGGGGAGGAACACCAGCTCAGATAAAATCACTTTCCCGAGGCCTCTTTTGTTCTGGATATTTACCAGCGATATTGCGTCGAAAAAGGCAAATGACTTGTCTCCATAACTTCAATTATTAATCGTCCAGTTCACCTAATCTTAGACGTAAGAATCTTGCTTTTAAATAATAACACTTAATCTTCAAAATTTCTCTTTAATTTATGAACACTGTCATTGTTAGGTCTTAAGTCTCAGATAAGAAAAGTAGAGGGTTTTTTTAGGTAGTTGACAACCGGCATAAATTTTTTTTGTCAAAAATCATGACATGAATCCTCTAAATCATTTTGTAAATGCTAGGGTGTCCCCTAGAAGTACCCCATTCTATGACCTGAATACAGTCAAAAAAGTGCAAGAGTCGCTGCACTGACACTCAAGAATAGTGTCAAATAAGCAAGAGTTATCATATTATGGAAGGATACTGGTAAAATAGTTAATCCATGAAACTAAGATTAGAATATGATTTTGGAATATATGTACTCTCAAAGATAAATTAATGGAATTAATAAATATTGTGATTCATAGGAAGATAAATATCTTGAGTAATTAAAAAGCTAAATGGGTTGAAGAAAAGGCCAATGAGATTGATAATTTAGGTTATAAATTTGTGAATTCTAATAAGCAATAGAAATGGTATAGGTGTAATTATAGATAAGAGTTTGAAAAATAATGTTGTAAAAAAAAATAGAATTGGAGAAAGAATTATAACCTTAAAGATTATTATTGATTCTAAGATTTTTAATGTTATAAGTGTTTATGCTCCTCAAGTAGGTTTAGATATAGGTTCAAAAGAAAATTTTTGAGATTATTTAAAAGAATTAATACAATATTTGAAAATTTTAGCAAACAATTTTATTAGATTCAATTTTTTTTTAACATCTTAATGGCTATTTCTGATTTGGATTAAAACTTAAGTCTCTCGAATAGCACATTGTCACAATCCTATTTAAGAGCTCAGAATTATTAAGGTGGGAACAAACAGTTAGACAATAGTTTTGTATCTGTCTAACGACTATAACAATTTAAAACATTCACCCAAATACTAAAGAGCCACTAAACCAAAAATTAAAAACGAAAACAACCTAGATGGAACAATAATTTAAAACAAAATTTGACACAAGATAAGATATTTACAAGATATTTATTTTCATTTGCTCTCTTTCTTATATAAATATACTCATTTATGTCAGTCATTTTAATGTAATTGGAGTGTTTATTGAAATAAAAAACTAAAATAATAGGTCAAATTATACATCAATTCAATGAATAACTGCTTTAATACTATATTAAATTTATATGTAAATGCTCTAACATGAATGCTGAAAGTAAATGATGACTAACATTATTAATTGATTTTATAAAGATATTAAGTTTTTGCATTTTCTTAACTAGAATCTTTTAAATATTTTCATTTTCTTTTATTTTGGAAGTCATCTTTGGAGAACCATCTCAAAATTTTTATCAATTAAAGTACAATATTTTTATTTCTCATTCCAGGTCTTCTTCATTTATAGTTTCATGCATAAGTGTAATAGTTTTCCCAACTAGTACTATAAGGGGGACTATAATTGATTTAAGCAAACATTTTGATTGGTTTTCATCTTATAAAGTTAACTTATAATGACATGTTTTTTACTTTATTTTCCTTTAACTTGATTCTTCACTTCAATCCTTATTTAATCTGCAATTAAACATGACATTTAGCTTATAAGAATCTTCTCGATCAAAGAATTCAACTACTAAGAAGGTCAGATCCAATAGCTTTGAGAGTCAAACAAATATTAAGTGTGAAAATGATAAAATTTTCATAAGGTCAATCATCTAACAAAATCCAAAATTTTTCTTATGTCTTCAATTAGAACACATAATGAAGAATTGCCCGAATCTTAGCCAGAGAACTTAAGTGAAAATCAGAGTTAGTACTACAGTATCACAGAGGAGGTTTGGTAGTTAGAGGGATAAGTGCCCTATCAAAATTAGAGTCAACGGAATGTTCAACTCAAGGTGTATGAATTACTATAACAAATAGATAAGAACTTATCTGAAGTAATCACAGATATATTTTACATTTCAAAATTTTTAATTAATTGAAGTTTTAATATATAATAATGTATATTGCATTTTCATTTTAATATATCATAAGCATAATTTCAGTTTAAATAATTCAGTCTTAGGTATTCATGCATCTTTAATTCATTATAAGTACTAAAGAACCATGAAAGAAATTATCTCACACATGACTTAGAATTGACAGTAGTTGTGTTTTCTTTCAAAATTTGAATGCATTACTTACAGGAGATAGATGTGAAGTTCTTAATAATCACCAAAGTTAAAAATATATATTTACTAAAAATATTTAATATGAGATGGAGATGATGACTAAAATTTATTAAAAACTGTGACTAAGATATACAATAACATCCAAAAACGCCAAATATTGTTGGAAATGCATTAAACAGAAAATCTTCAAACAATTTAAATTGTTTGATTACTTGGTAAAAATAGTTAATTAAGAATGTGGAAAGACTAAAACTATGAGGGATTGATTGCAGAGATGAGAATGTTATTCAATTGAATCAATGGACATATTAGTCTACTTTAAAAGGCAGAATTCGAGATTCATTGGTCAACTATATTAATATTTAGAAAATCTTAAATCAAATCAGGCTAGGTAGTTCAGAGGAATACATGATAGATGAAAATCAATTACAAAAAATATTAGGGCAGAATTTATGTTTCAAATATTGATATTTTGATAAAGAAATTCGAGAAGCACATTTAGCAGGTTATACAGTACATTTCGTAAGCAATAAAAAGTATCTAGAAAAAAAAAATATATTTTTGGTGTCCAGGACCAAAAACAATTGTTACATAATTGTAACTAAATGCCATACATGTCAATTAGTTAAAGCAAAACATTAAAGATTGGGTGATCAGTTACAAGCATTGCATATTAGAGTAAAAAATGGAGAGAACAATAAATTTTATGACTTTTTTGCTTAGATCAAAACAAGGACATAATGTTGCATGCATTGTTTAAAATTGTACAATATATGGCAAGCCGTGATGCCTTTTACAAAGAAACCGAATGAAAGTTATGCCTCATTATCCAAAGATAAGGTGTACACCCTAACCAAAGTGAGGCACATCTCTCCTAAAAAATGCCTCCAACTTTTTAGGCTATATGTAATTTTTTTAACAAAATTAAAAGCAATATCAATTTACCTCACTTATCAACCTTCACATCTAACACAATAAAAATTAAATTAAATTAAAATATATCAATAAAAAAATTATGTAATTGAAATTCTAACTATCAATATAGTTATTATTTCAATTTAAATTTTATTAATGAATATTTATTAAAAAGTAGAAGATAACTGAGATTAAAGATAATGAGGAATGTGAGAATATAAAAACGACTAAGAATAAAGCATAAGATAAATAATTATAATGTTGAAGATTTTAATGAAAATCGATTAAATGATGAGAATAATAGCAGCTTTTAAATTTATAAATTCAAATGTTGATGACTTACTACATTCTTATTTAAGTGATGGGGGTAGCATGAGTGGGAGAGAAAAATTTATGTTAAATATAATTTAATTGCTATGTTTTAATGTTTTAATATTTTATTTCAATATCTTAACTTCAATAATTTAATATTTGTATAATCTATTCTATTTCATAATTTGATGTTAGGATATTGACATGTTATTTCTAATTATGTGCACTTTATTACTTTTTTAAGTCAGAATATTGTTTTATTGCTTTAAATATGTTAATAAGTTAGAATATTAATGTGTTATTTCTTACTTCATATTTTATAGTTTATATAATATTTATTAATTTACGCAATTTTTTTAAATTTGAGGCTTATGTTTTGCCTCATGAATAAAAAATGCCTCATTACTCAATTAAGCAATTATAAATCTTGGAACTATATGGATCATTATAAATAGATTGACTAAGTTTGTTTGCGCATTTATTGTCAATTACATAGACATATCATGTTAAAAACTTAGCAAAACTATATATGGATGAGATTATACAACCGCACAGGGTACCAAAACTCATAATTTTAGATAGAGAATGAAAATTTATAGCCACGCTATAGAAAAAAATTTAGGAAGCTTTGGGCACAAGATTGGGTTTCAGTATAACATTCACCCTCAGATAGATAGTCAATCAAAAAAGACAACTAAAGTTCTAGAGTATATATAATATTTATATAATTTTGATTTTGGACGAGAATGGGTGTTGCATATACCTTTAATAGAATTTAAATATAATGATAATTTTCAGACAATCACTGGAATGGCTTCATATGAAGCTCTTTATGGAAGAAAATGCAAAACATTGTTGTGTTGGTTTGAAACAAGAAAAAAAAAAAATATTTATGCAGAGTTAGTAGATGATGCTATCAAAAAAATCTGGCTTATCAAATATAAATTAAAAGTTATATTTTCTATTTAGGTGGAGAATGAGAGTCACATATGTCATTAATAGATTTTATATATAATAATAGTTTTCAAGCAAGCATTGGAACGACTCCAAATAAAGCTCATTATGGAAGAAAATGCATCACCGTTTTGTTAGGTTTAAACAGGAGAAAGAAATTAATGTTACAGAATTATTAGATGATGTTACTAAGAAAATCAAACTGAATGGATATAGATTGAAAGCTGTTCAAGATAGACAATTAAAAAATTATGATACTAGCCACAGAATAGTGAAATTTGATGTTAGAAAGTATATTTTTATCAAAATCAATCTAATGAAGGGTGTGCAATGTATTTTAATGATAGAAAATTTGAATCCTCGACATACACAATCATATGTAATTGTTGAAAATTTAAAAAATGTAGCTTATAGATTGGCTCTACCAACACACAAGCAAAAGTACAATAAGTATTTTATGTCTCTATACTTCGAAAGAGCATTGATGATGAATCCAGTGAAGTTATTGAGGACTCAATTGATATACAAACTGATTGACCTATATAGAAGAACCGGTTAGGGATTTTTTATTTATTCAAAAATAATTCTTTTCATTGAAAATTATCAAATATTAATATTAACTTTTACTAAATAATGTTATAAATTGAAGAGTAGAGAATGAAATCATTGACTTGGAAGAGGAAAAATAAAGCAATTGAGATGCGTCTTTTAAATTGTAATTCTTATAGTTTTATAAGAAATCAAACTTAGAGTAATTCATTTTTCAGGACCTTGATTACAGAATAATAATAGATTTGGTAGAATTGACCTGAGATAGAACAACTAAAAATAATTTTTAATTGTGCAAGGAAAAAAAAAGCAGAAGACCAAGGTATGAAACAAATTAAAGAGAAATTTTAAAGATTAAGCGTTATTATTTAGAAACAATATCCTTAGTTTTATGATTCTGTGAAAAGAAAAATGGTTAATAATGAAATTATGGAGATAAAAAATGCTCGTGAAAAATATTGGCATAATTATCAAGATATAAAAATTATGTTATCAAGTTTGTTAATGATCATGTAAGACTAAATTCTTAAAATTTTATTTTACAAGAATAGATTAATTAAATAAAAGTAAAAATAATTAAAAATTATTAAATTATAATACATTAATTATATGCTAAATACCATATTTAATTATAGATTAAAGAAGGATTCAAGTGAAGAAGCAAGTTAAAAAAAAGAGAGTCAAATTAACTTAATAAGGTAGCAGTTAGGTGAGTAATTACTTTATACCTGTACTAAATTTTTTATATTTAAATTATATTCATGTTTCCAAGGATTTATGTCATGACAGAATAGATAAATTAAATGATCGTTCAATATTTTTGAATGATTTTAGACATTGCACTTCCACTAAAAGTTTAATACATATTTCAATTGATTAGAAGAGAAAAAATCAAGATCAACCGAAATCACTGTTTAAGTCAAGTATAGGAATCGCCCTTTTTTGGTTCTAGCTCAGGGCACTATTGTACATGTGGGATAAAATGAAAATGGAAAAGGTATAGAAGGTGAAATGGAAAATGGCGTACTTTAATTGGTATAAATTTTTAAATGATAATTCTAGGATAACTGCTCAAGTGAAATACAAATGAAAATATTTATAAGATCCTGGTTAAGGAAAAATAATAAATGTTTAAAATCTTACAAATAATGTTAATCATCATTTTCATTCAACATTCATTTTAGAGCATTTGCATATAAATTTATAAAAGAGTAGAGCTATAAGTATTCACTATGTTATTGTAAAACTTAACTTATAGTTTAACTATTTATTTTTTTAAAAAAAAACATTACATTAAAATGAGTGATAGGAGACATAATATTTATAGAATAATAAGAGCAAATGAAATTGGGTATTTTGAAATCGTTTTAAAATGTGTTAAGTTTATTTTTATTTGTTGCAGGTAAATTATTTTTATTGTTAAGTTTGGAAGATGTACTAGATATTTTATGATTTAGTGACTCCTTAGTACTTCTTGATTATTTTAATTTTTTGTGATTTTTAAACAGATATGACACTACCATCCGACTATTTATTCTTGTCTTAGCTCCAGACCAAGTCATGACAGAAATTGAGGTGTGAGGATCGAAGGCATAGAAATATCAAAAGTTTGAGCTGCAAACATTGGATCTTCCTAGATGGTTGAGACCAAGCACTTGATTTTGCTCAAGGAAGATGTGAAGATCCTGCTAAGGCAGGCTTGTAAGAGACTTTGGCATCATAAGGAGGGGATTAAACGGGGCTCCATTTCACTCGCATTCCTTTGACATGTTACCTTCGATTAGAGTTTGGTAAATGTCAGAACCAATTTATACTAAAACGACTTTGACATAATTTGGAAGTGTTGAGCATGTTTCAGAGTATGCCGTACTTATGTCTATGTCTAACATGGACACAAAGGTATTTAAAGTGTCAATGCTTCGTAGCAGATATCCATTTTCCATTTCACAAATGAAAACTCATGAATCCATCTATAAGTTTTTACCCAATTTATTTTTGAACCAAACTTAAATTTGTCTACTGCAATTAACCAACTTTTAGCCTCGAATTATTCTTTTTTCAATCAAAAGATTGAAACATGAGCAAGTTTAGTTAAAGGTTAAATTAGTTTTAAAAAAATTGAAATCTTTTAAGACATTTATATTAGTGAAACAAATAAAAAAAAATTTAAAAAAAAACTTACTGCTTGCTTTTCTAGGCTATATCTATTCGTCACTTCCTGAAACCGTGCCAAAGCCTGCAAATGAATTCGTTAGAAAGAAAAAGTTCTTATAAGATCAATTCAAATTGAGGTAATTCACTTTTCTGTATTCTGTTTCAAACTGTCGCAGGTCATTTCTCTTTGCTAAAATTTGTGCCTCAATCTCCATAAGCATCCGAGTGGAATCTTTATAAGAACTTGCGCTCATTGCCTCTATTGCATAAGTAGCAGGCTTAAAAAAATTGTCACCTAAGAAAACAGAATAAAAGGCCAGCAAAATTAGACAAAAAACTGTTTACTTAATCGAAAAGCCTAAAAGAAAAAGTAACATCATTAGAGCTGACCCCAAAATAGTTGGGATAAGGCTAATGATGATGATTATTAGTGCTGACCATAAACTGCAAAAATATGGGTGCCAGGTTTTAGTTCAGAAACTTCGCATGGCTGGAGACCTTCCAACCTTTTGAAAAACGCAGCATCTGGATCTTTCGCCATAGCTAACTGTAAATCCGAATTCTAAACTCATAAAAACCTCAAAACAAAATCCATGATTATTCCTATGGTACAGTATCACAAACCGCATTCACTGCAGAGTCCATGCGGTACACCTGGAAATGTAAAAAGTACATCCCTGCTGAAGTAAACTTGCCAGTCTTTTCACAGTCTTCCTGCAATCAGTACTAATACCAAGTCATTTAATGATCTTCTCTTGCAACTCACCAGTAAAGTGATAGAACAAGAGGCCACTTTAAAGATGAGGGAAAATTATATACGTAGCACACAATTTTTATGTATTTACATATCTAACACCTAAAATTTCATATTTAGGCACATTAGGACTTTGGAGCTTTAAGCAAGTGCATGAAAAGTTAGATTTCACTTTTAAAAAGAGGTAATAGTCATTTTTCTATGTGATATTAAAGATTTGATTTCTATGTGTAAATATGAAAGTTTGCGTGATAAGTAAAAATTGTCTACTATGCATGTAAATGCCCCAAAGAAATAATGAGAATTGTTTACTTTAACCTCGTAAAACCCATCCAAGCAGCAAAATAGAAAAGATGAGTAGAATATATGAAACAATAAAATCCTACAGTGCAACCTTCTTATGCAGTCACAAAAATTAAATAAGCAAAAAAAAAAGACACAAGAATCCACCATAGTCACCTGTAATGCTAAGCCATAACCACCATTTGTCTCTTGTTCGAAGTACAGAAGCTTTACGAATAACAAACCAGGTCAGTAAATCTAATAATTGAAAGCACAAATTAGTAGAACAAAAAGAACAATTAATGGCAAAGCAATAGACAATAGTGAAATTATTGCTAAATGTTGGTTAAAGTAGAAATTAATTCAGGAATTATCATACTTTAAATTTACTTTGCGCAGAAGATGAAACTCTGATTACTATCCCTGACTGTGCTTGCTGCTCGTTAATAGTAACACCAAAAAACTGGGCAGATTGTTTGTCGACCTGTAAGAAGGTAGGTGGTTGAAAGAAGAAAAAAGACATAGAAATTCAATGAAAAAGAAAAAAAAATGTTCAAAACACCTTTCCACTAAATGATGTCCCAAGAGGAAGAGGTCTAACAGTAACAGTTCCATTTAAAGCTTCTTCAAGTACAGCCGCAGAGACTGATGTCTTTATAGGAACACCCAGTTTACTGCATATTTTAAGAGCAATATATAAGCATCCAAATCCCCGGATTTGTAATGAGAAAAACAAATAAGATGGCATGGCTATCCCAACTATTTAAAAGTGTATAGTGAATCCTGCTCTAGCCATTCCCTTCATTAAATTTTGAAAAAAAATGGAGTATAACAATCAATTCCATTTTCTGAAATCAAATTAAAATCTTAGAGGTCACCTGAATAATGCTGCAAACATTGTGTTGACAGTTCCAAGATTTGATAGATCAATCTCCATATCCATAGCATCGTGTTCTAAAGCCTATGAAAATGACTTAAAAAATTCAGCTAAATACAGAAATGAAGAATTGTAGTGAAAGCAAAAGCTAGAACCATCAAATACAAAACATTTTGCATGGCTGGTACGCTAGATATGACCAAATTTCGAGAAATATAGCAGTTAGACTCATCATGCAAGAAGTTGCTCATTAAGATGCAAAATGAGGAAGTATTACATATCATTCTTATCATCCATTTATAGATAGATACAATCCGCATGATCATCATTTAAATTTAGAAAGAGTTTAAACTTCAATTCATTGTGCAAATATGGAAAGAAATCTTGCTCCCCTAAGGAAAAATTAACACGATCATCTTCAATCAAGGGTGGAACAAATAACTAAGAAATTGATAATCTCAAGCAATAAGATAAAATGACTGCCTCCATATAATCACGGTTAAATTTTACATATTTGGAGGCATGCTTGGAGAATTCCATCTAAACAACTTTTGCTCTCTACCTTCCATCAAAACTAGAATGCAAAGTAAGTTCTCGATACTTTAAAATTGAAGACGTGGGTCGTCCTCAAACGAAAGCGGGATCATGTCCCACACTCAAACAATTCTATGCGACCCGCTGCTTCGCCTAGACCGGACCAGTCAAGATTTGCTCCCTTCCGAGGAGTTGATCGGTCTTCTTCATGCTTGGACAATTCCATCTCAACAACTTTTTCTCTCTACCTTCCATCAAAACTAGGATGCAAAATAAGTTCTGGATACTATAAAATTGAAGATTGACGTGGGTCGTCCTTAAATGAAAGTGGGATTGTATCCCGCAATCGAACAATTCTATGCGACCCGTTGTTTCGCCTAGACCGGACCAGTCAAGGTTTGCTCCCTTCCAAAGGGTTGATCGTTCTTCTTGGGTCACTCCTAGTTATCCTTTTATTATATATTTATATTCCTAATGTTTTAGGTTCAGTCTTTTTTTGTGTTTTGTGTGGGGAGAGCCGCCAACGTCTCTTCTTCCATTCGAGGGTTTTATCTTAAGGTTCCGGGTGGTGCTTCGGCTATATCTTAGTTTCCATGTGGTGCTTACCCTTCCCCAACTCCTCTACATCCCTCCCACTTTGCTGCCATGCAGCACTCCTCGCTGCAGCCACCCCAACAACAGCCCTTCTGTAGTTTTCCAGCAGTTCCTTGCAGTCCAGTCCTTTTTCATCACTGCCCCCGCTCAGGACAGCCTTTCTTTTGCTGTCCACCAGTCCGCCGCATCCCTCATCACCGTTACAGCCCTCCATCGTTGCTTTCATTTTCGCTCCAGCCCACTCTTTTCGCTGCCTCGCTACTCCAGCCCTCCATCTTCACTATCGTTACTGCTCCAGCCCTCCCGTTTGCTGCCATGATCCTGAATAGCTGTCATGTCAATATCTGTCATGTACCCGAGAAGCCATTGTCTTATTGTTATCAGCTTGCCAACGACCTCATCCACCATCCCACCACCTTCCAAACCCTCGTAGATCACCACCACCGCCCTAAGATCCACCCTAGTTTGAGTTGATATTGTCATTTGTCTCTTTTCAGATTTTCGTGCGTGTTGTTATATTTTCCCTTTCAAGTGTGTGGTGGAAACCACTTATTTGCTCCCAGTAAAAATATATTCTTTTGTTTATTGGGTTTTGGGTTAAATCTGGTATCATTTGGTATCAAAGCTAAACTAACCTAAGTCTTAAAAATGTATGTATGTGTATGTATATACACACACACACACATATATACATACATATCTACACACACACACACATACACACACACATATATATATTAATAGAAAATTTTATTGAATTGGGACTCCTGGTTTAGAAATTTAGTTTGAAGGGAAATAGGAGTAAATGAAGAGCACAAACTAAGAAATGAGATTGACCAGAGTAAAATTCGGTAAGATAAGTTTGAGTTTATATTATAATTTAATTAATGAATTATAAATATATATAATGAATAGCAAAATAAAGTTAATTAGGATTTCATCAAATAAAGCAAGCGACAGAAATTAAAACTCAAATAATGTAAAGTTAATAATTAATTAAAATAATTTGAATGAATTAAATTTTAATAATATGAATATCATGTCTATTATAAGAAAGTTTTAGAAGAGTCGAGATCAACCCAAAACTAAGAACAAATAAATCATTATCGACGTAAGTGCTCTTACTCTTAAATTTATATTAATATTTTGTTTCTTCTCAAACAATTGCATTAATAGTTATTGATATTTATAAATTCATTTATCAAATTATTCTAATTTATAAGCTCTCATTTTTATTGGTTATATCTGAAAGGTAGGCTTCCTCATAGTAAAACTTATATCATGTTATTTAAAATACATATATTATATTGTATGCCGTAAGATAAGCATATGAATTATATATATATATTATATATATATATATGCTTTTATGTGATGTAATCTTCATTTATGATACTAGTGATGGAAAGCTAAAGTACCTGTGCACGTAAATAAAAAAGGAATTTAATATTGAAGTAGCTTAATTGGAACAAATTTTTAGACGTTGCTCCTTTGACGGCAGTATAGACAGAATCGTATAAATATGTTATTGATATAGTAAAACCCATTAAATAGCATGAATTATCGTAACTAGTCATATTCAAAAACTATCAAATGTTTTATATTGGTTTATTAAAAGCTTAAAGAGCATGCATATTGTTTTCTTTCTCATTATATTGTCGCAGTTTACGAGTGTGAGTATTTACTGATTTTGATTAGCTCATTGTTGCTTTAAACTAACTTTTCAAGTGTAATTAATTAATTAAAAAATGAGCAATAGAAGAGAATATTTATAAAAGGCATGGATAATCTGAAATGAAGTAAATTTAATTGTAGTTATTTAATTTAATTTTTTTTATTGACACTTTCATTTATTGAATGTCAGTTATAAAAATGAATATAGAAAATTTATTTCTCATCGTCTGACCGTCTATACAAACTTTGGATGATTTCGAACCCCGGGACATGTAGTAACATTTTAGGTTTATTTTTTGTGTCTTGCATCGATATAGTCATCAACATCTATTCTTCTCTTCAACGATTGTATCATAGGGTTCTAGGCAGTGCTTCGGCTATATCTTAGTCTCCAAGTGGTGTTTACCCTACCCTAACTCCTCTGCATCCCTCCTGTTTTACTTCTACGCATTCCTCCTCGCTAAAGCCGACCCGACAATAGCCCTTTTGTTGTTTTCCTGTAGTTCCTAACTATTCATGCCTTTTTCCCTCGTTGCGCCCAACCAAGGCAGCCCTTCTTTGGCTATCCGACAGTCCACCGCATCTCCCATCACCGTTCGAGCCCTATATCCTTGCAGTCATTGCCATTCTAGCTTTCCCTTTTCGTTGGCTTGTTGTCCAGCCCTCCATCTTCATTGTCTCAACCGTTCTAGCCTTTGCTTCCATTATCCCGGACATCCATGCCATGTCGATATTTGTCGTGAACTTACTGTCCGAACTCCAAGAAGCAATTGCCTTGCTATTTTTAGCTTGTCAACCACCTCATCCACCATCCCACCACAATCCAAAACCCCGTCGATCACTGCTGCCACTCTGAGAAGTACCCTAGTTTGAGTTGGTGTTGTCATTTGCCGCATTTCGGATTTTCGTGTGTTGTTATATTTTCTTTTTCGAGTTTGTTGGTGGTAACTACTTATTTGCTTTCAGTAATAATGTTTATTTTTTCTTAGAAAATAAAAATAATAAATCATAAACATTTTAGACATTCCCTCTCCCTTGATGAAACTATAGAGTAATGTGTATTTTAATGCCTATAAATAAAGAGTTTTATTAGAAAATTATAATGGTTTTTTTTTTTTTGAAATGTGGGTTAAAATTATATTAGGTGTTGCTTGCATGTGATGAAAAGTGAACCTTTGTGGATTTCACCTGTTAATGTGTTAGAGAGTTTACTAGAAATATTATCTGTATCTCATTTTACCTTGTAGTTCTTAGGAAGAATGCCATTACCTTGTGCAATATTAAATTATTCATGTCATGGGTTGCTCAAATTTCATCTCTATCAAGTGGTATCAGAGCTAAATACTATGGACACCAATAAAATATTATGAAAAGTTTGATGACTTCCTCCTCTCATCATAATATTTATTTATGCAATTAGCCGTGCTTCCCAAATTCTCCCTCTTGACTCCATTTTCTTTACAAAATTTTGAATTTTCTTTATCATCAACCTTACAATGAAATAGGAGCTTGAAGACCATCTTGGGTTAATTTTTAGTGAGTTGCAATTTCATCTAATAAGACAATTTGTCTGTCTTTTATTTTGTAGAGTTCCACTTGGCCTTTTACAAACTTTTATATGCTTCTTCCCTTTAAATCATAAGGGAAAATTTAGGAAATGATGATTAACTGGTGTTGATTCTTGATGACTTTCAACCCTTCTTGAAAATTTGATTGGGATGAATAACTTAATTCTTTTAAATTGAATTAAGAAATTATCTTAGTTTGCTTACAATTTAATTACTTTCTTATTTTTGCCTTCTTAGTTTTTGCTTGTAGCCTATGATGTACAGACATCCCTAATTAAGAAAGTGCAGTGTAGAACGTAAACACTACTCTGACACATGTGAGACATGAGATAGAAGTGTCTAATTTAAATAATATTTAAAAAAATGACATATGTGCCGTAAATTAACGAATTACAATTTTTTTAAAATATTTTTAAACATATCTTTCTAAAATTAAAATTTTAAAGAAATTATTCTATTTTTTTATTTAATCCTAAACTTATCTTAATATAATACAAAACAATTAATTTTTACTTTTTCTATATCATAAACTAAACAATATTTATGAATCTTAGTTTTTTGAAAGTTAATGTTATTAAATTTCTTATTATCTATTTTTTATTAATCTCAACGTTCTCTTTATTTATTTTTTTATCTATTTTTTTGAATTTATATTTGGAAAATTTACATCAAAATCACTCAATTCTTATATAATTGCATATCTAAGGCTGATAGGTAGAAGACAGGGTGAAGCTCATCGATGACAAACTAGGTGCATTGGAGGGAGTGCAGCGTGAAGAGGAGCTACAACAAGATAAAGCAAAGAGAGGAAGGGAACGAAGGAGAGAGATGACAGAGTTGGGCTGCCAGAGTTTGTCGGTCGAAGAGTTAGCCAGTAGAGAAAGTTTGCTAAACGGGATAGAACATATGGGAGAAGGGTGAAGAGCTTGAGGCATGTGGAAATGGGAGGAGCTTCAACTGAGAGACAGAATCTCTTATCAATTTTGTTGTTGTTAAAGATAATTAATGGAGTGAAATATTTGTAAATATTAAATTTTTGGTGTGAAATATGTAAATTTGAATGTTTTGTGCGCTATGCATGTAAATTCTCGTAAACAAAATTGTAATCAAAATATGCAATCAAGTCATGAAGTATTTAGATTTAACTTTTTCCTCCATAAAATTAAGTAGAAATATGTACTTGATGTTTATAAATGAGAAGCAGATTGTATTAGGAAATCATGTTGACTTGCATGCAAGGAAAGGTGAAGCTTGGTAACTTCCTCTTATAAGAGTTCATTGCTAAGTCATTAAAAATATTATTTATATCACCTTTCAATGTTATTAATCATAAGAAAATATTATTATCTCTTTACCATTTGTCGTGTTCTATCATTCGTATGATGGGTAGCTCACGCACAAATCTCCAACAAATAGTGAGGGAAATAAAGCACAGTAAAAAACTCAAAAAGAAGACTATATATATAGTTCGAAAAGATTATTTTGCCTACATTCACAAGAAAATAAAGAAACATTATCATTAGTATAAAAACGAGCACATCATTGTTTTTCTTACACACTTCTTGTATCTTTTAGAAGAAAAAGCCACATATATTTTATCTTGGAATCAATATTGCAATCTTGCAAGGATTTATCAAACTCAAGCTACATCAAAAATGATAATAAATAATAACATTTCCATACTTCTATTTTAGTGATTATTTTAATTTTTTAAGAAAAGTATTGACTTACTAACATCAGTACTACAACATATTATGCCAATAGTAGACAAGGTATTTTTATAATCGATAAACACAACTTCATAGAATTACCAACCAAGGCATAGATTTATTCTACTTAACCTTTTTGAGTATTAGGATCATACTAAATTATTATCAACAAAGCCCATGATCTCATGTAACCGTTATCAAATACCAATGAGGTAACCAAAATACTTTTAAGTATTGCATAATCTATTTCACTACCTCCCAATGCCTCTTTCTTGATTTTAAATGCTCTCGCTACACGGATTCTATTATATCTATTGTGTGCAATATCGTGCATCAGAGAACCTACATAAATGAATTAAAATTTTAGGCCACATGAATTATTTCCTTACTAGTTTTAGGTAATTGAAGCATTAAGGGTCCAAAGTGGCAAATCAATGAATGCTTACAATTTTTTTCTTTAATATTGTAAATTTGTTCAGTGACTTAATATGATCAAAAAGAGAAAACTTCAATGCACAGCCAATCTATCATGAGAAATTCTCTTCCCGAGCCTTTTTTTTTCCTCTCGAAGTCCTTCATATCAAACTCCATTAACAATTATTACTTCAATTTATTTATGCCATTAATATTTAATCTTGCAACTAACATGTCATCTGCATATAAAAAGAAGATGATGCTATACTAACATCTATGATTTAACAACCATAATTTGCACTACATCTAGAGAAACTAATTTGATGCATAAATCAATCAAAATTTCTAGTTCCACTGAAAAGGGTCCCTTTATCTATACAAAATTTTATCTAATTTGCAAATTTGGCTTTGTTTCTAAGGATTTCAATACATCCAATTTTCACCATATAGACATCCTCCTTTAAAGCACCACGAGAAAAGTTGTTAAAACATCTAATTGCTTAAAATATAAGCTTTGCATTTTATTACACTAAACAAAAGAAAAAAAAAGTTGATTTTTTAGGATGATTTTTTTTTAGTATCTTCTATTATTAGTATTTTTTATTTTTAGGACTCGAAATTATTAGTATGTTATAATTATTGTATCATTTTTTTATTATGGGGAGTTATGGCGGATTTTATTGCTTTTTAATGTGGGAGTCATTCTATTAATCATGTAATCATTTTATATAAAATTGAGAAGGAATAAATATTTTTGCCGAAAACCTACATTATATCAGGGCAGGTTGTCCCTTAAAAAATGCATCAAATATAGCTGGTCGTTAGCGGGTTCTACTTGCGAGAGCCTTCGCGTCGTGTTGCTTGTGCTCCTCCAAGATTTTCCAGATGCCATCGCCTTCGTGACAAATGTGGTTGTGATACGGTCGCAATCTACGATTGGATAGCAGAATTCAAAGACATGTCTACTCACACTACAGTCGCAATTAGAACCAAGGAAGGCAATGACTGGATCGCAGCTTCATCTCCTTGCAATACAGTCGCGATTAGAGGCAACAGGGAAGTCAAATACTGGATCACAACATTTGACGGATCTGGATATGCTTCCACTCGGTTTTGACATCGCATCTTTCTCAAAATCTTGCCATCAAAGCTCTAGACGTACCAGGACAGAGGATTTTAGATTCCGCTTGTTGTCTTCGTCCTTTGAGATCGAAGATGCTTCTCAGCGCGAGGCTTCTTTCCAGCAAAGACTTTCGCAACAACCTCTGTGTTCTTTCTCTTTTGCCATTTTGTTTTATTGGTGAAAGCTTCTTCTCTGATGATTTCTTCCTTGTCCCCAGTGCCATTGGAATTTGTAATTTGAGAAATGAGTACTTTTCGTTCCTCCTCTAGCTTTCACAAAGAATGCTTCCATTCTTGAGTGTCGTGAACCAAAAAATCGAATTGAATCGAAAGTTGACCCATCAAATACTCAATCTGTTTTAACCCCTTCGACTTCTCGGTTAGAGCCATCTCCGCCAACTTCTCAGCTCAGCTTTAAACGCTGAAATAACTCAAATTTTCAAACTTGCTACTTCTTTCCTCTAATGCTATCGTATAAATCAGCGATGAGTGCACCCAAAAAAATTCTACCTTTCCACTGATTGCAGTAAATCACAAAATCAATCTGCCCTACCCATGGTGGTGCAAGCATTGCAAGAAAATTTTTGCATACGAAGGAAACACGTTGGAAGATTCATAACAAACAAGCAAATTGAAAACCAAAATCTAAAAATGAATGTTGGGCCTATCAATTAAATGCTGATGAAACTTAAGAGTCTTCTACCAACTCGAATGCAATATCTTTCATCAAGGAGCAACTAAAACATCTGCACAAGTTGTTTCAATCTCCAAAGTTGTCACTGGCTCCATCATGTTCTTCAATGCATAAGAGTAACTCTCTAGCCACGGCATTGTTGGTTGTAACCCTAATTTTATTCATTCTTGGATAATTGATTATGGTGCAACTATTCATATGATTGATTGTTCTAATTGTTTTCAACTTATAGACCTTGTTCAAGCAATAAAATGGTCAAAATTATTGATGGTACCCTCTCGATAAATGTCATGATAAGAACTGTTAAACTCACATTGTTGTTAACCCATCATGATGTGCTCCATCTTCCCAATTTGTCTTGCAATCTATTATCCATTAGCAAAATTATATTTGATTATCAATATCAAGTTAATTTATACTCTTCTTGTTGTGAGCTTTAAAAATTGATCACTTGGAGGAGGATTGACCGTGCAAAGGAAAAGAATGGATTGTTATTTTCATGATGGACTTTATCCGAAGAGACAATGTCAAAGTACTGAAAATTCTAGTTTTGTTTCTAATGACAATGATGTCATGCTATGACATTATTGGTTAGGTCATCCTCGTTTTCGATATTTAAAATTCTCATTTCTCAATTTGATTCAAAATTAAAATTGTCATCTTTATAATGTTAAGCTTGTTAGTTTGTCAAATATCATTGTGCATCTTGTCCTCTCCAAATTTACAAACCAATATACAATTTACCCTAATTCATAGTGATATATGAGGTCCTTGTAAAGATCTTGCACTCTGAAAAAAATAATTTATTTTGTTTACTGATGATCACACGAGATTAAGTTGAGTGTATTTAACGAAAGAAAAATTTGACATAGTTTTGTTCCTAAAGTAATCTGAGCACACAAGATTACTTTAAATTCTAATTTTGTTTATAAAAACAATGATGTCATTCTATGAAATTATAGGTTAGGTCATCCTAATTTTTTATATTTAAAATTCTTATTTCTCAATTTATTTCAAAATTAAAATCTGTGATCTTTATAATATGAAGTCTCTTAGTTTGTCAAACATCATCGTGAGTCTTCTCTTCCCTAAATTTACAAACAAACTACACATTTTAAACTGAAGGGAAACAATATTCAAAAATTTTTACACCATGGTACAAAAACAACTTCAAAAACATATTCAAATTTTGTGGAGTGATAATGACCGAGAAAATTTTAAAAATATTTTGAGACAATTTTTTTAAAAAATAAATAGTTAATCAAAGCTCTCGTGTTGATACCTCACAACAGAATCGTGTGGTTGAAAGAAAAAGAAAATATTTATAGAAAATAACTCGGGTATTAATATTTATGAATAAGGTGCTAACATATCTTTGGAGTGAAGTTGTTTTTGCTGTTTCATTCCTTATTAATAGAACATATAATAATGTTCTGAACTTTGAAACAACTTCTGATGTTTTTCAGAAAATTTACCCAATAAATCAACTTTCTTCAGATTTGCCTTTGAACTGCATTTGTTCATATTCAAAATTCTAATCAAGAAAAAACTTGAATCCCGAGCCATAAAATATATATTAGTTATGCTCCAACCCAAAAGGATATGCATGTTTTGATCATATTTCTAAAAATAATATTTGTTTCTATAGATATCACCTTTTTTGAATTACAACTCTTTTTTTCTTCTAATCTTCAAAGGGGAGGAGCAAAATAAAGATTCAAATACTGGTTTACAATTTAGATCTTCTTATAGTGTCATCTCATGATGTTCAGAATCCTATAAAAACTAGCAAAGAGGAAACAGAAAAGAAGAACTATGACATTGGTACAATTTGGCATTGTCTACTCGTGATGAAGAACTAAAGAAAGAGTCTATAAATCATTTGCACTGCTCAAAATCCATGAATCATCCAGATAATGTCCTCACTGAGTATTTTATCCCATGATCAATCCACTTCATCTTCAAATATTGAACTTGAGCTAGCCTTAATCTGAAATTTAATAATTCTAGTCATCCCATTGTTGCCTGTAAAAGAGAGAGGTCTTGCACCAAATACCCATTCTCATTATACGCTACAAAAATTTCTCACTCATTTTTCGGGCTTTTACAACACATTTGTCTTGTATGAAGATTTCTAATCTTGTGAAGGATGCTCTGGAAGTTCCTAAGTGGAAGAAGGCTATCTTCAAGAGATGAAAACTCTAGAAAAAAATGGCATTTGGGAATCAGTTGATCTACTTAAAGGAAAGAAGACTGTCGAATGCAAATGAGTGTTTACAGTCAAATATAATTTCGATGGCTCTTTAGACGGTACAAAGCTCAACTGTTTTTCAAAAGATTCATTCAAACCTACAACATTAATTACTTCACATTAGCCCCAGTAGCAAAACTAAACTCTGTAAGAGTTCTTTTGTCAGTTGCAGAATCTTAATTGGTCCCTTTAACAGTTATAACACATGCA
Organism: Phalaenopsis equestris; assembly: GCF_001263595.1. NCBI lineage: Eukaryota > Viridiplantae > Streptophyta > Magnoliopsida > Asparagales > Orchidaceae > Phalaenopsis > Phalaenopsis equestris. The sequence continues at coordinate 197,666 of NW_018252180.1, read as the reverse complement.
TTTCTCAGTGAGGACTTACAGGATGAAGTGTAAATGGATGCAACTTCAAGATTTAGTGAAAAATTTGGCCCAATGATGTGTAAACTAAAAGGGTCGCCATACAAGTTGAAGCAGTCACTTAGAGTGTGGTTAGAAAAACTTAAACGGTTAGTTAAAGGTTGAAGATATCGTTGTAGATACATATACTGATTGTATATGTGAACAATATAATTCTTACCAGAGATAAGAGATATGAAATGAACTCGTTGAAAAATTCCCTATCATCAGTTTTTTAGATCAAGAAATTAGAATTTGTGAGGTATTTTCTTGGTATGGAGGTCGCTAGATCGAAGAAAGGGATTGTTGTTCCCCAATGGTATGTTCTTGACCTTCTAAGGAAAACAGAGATGAGTGGTTGTAGGATTGCAGACACTTCAGTTGATCCCAATCAAAAATAGGAAGAAGAGGAGGGCAACCTAGTAAATATAGCTCGATATCAACAGTTGGTGGGAAAGTTGATATACTTGTCACATACACGGCTAGATATCACCTTGTTATAAGTTTGGTAAGTCAATTTATGCATTCTCCATCGAAAAAATAACTTAAAGTAGTTAACAGAATTGTCAAATATCTAAAAAGTACACCATGTAAGGGTTTACTTTTTCAGAAAACCACACAACAAAACATCAAGGCATACGATGATGCAGATTGGCAAGGCTCAATTGTTGACAAGAAATCGACGTCCATATATTGTACTTATGTCTAGGGAAATCTAGTTACATGGTGAAGCAAGAAAAAAAATGTAGTGGCAAGAACTGGTGTTGACATAGAATATCAAGTTATGGCTAATCAAGCATGTGAGATATTATGGTTGAAGACAATTATTTAAGAGCAACATATCCCAAAAAATATGTCAATTAAATTGTGTTATGAAAACAAAACTGTTATAAGCATTGTAAAAAATCCAATGCAACATAATCGCACAAAACATGTGAAGATTGTTAGACACTTCATAAAATATAAGATTGATTGTGGAGCTATTTGCATGTCTTTCGCTCTGAAAACACAAGAAATACAAATATCTTCACCAAATGACTTTTTAGGCCTAATTTTAAGTTCCTTGTAAGTAAGTTGGGAATGATAGATATCTATGCTCCAACTTGAGAGGAGGTGCTGGATTTTTTAGGAAGATTCTTTTTAGTAGCTTCTATTATTAGTATTTTCTATTTTTATGATTCGGAAATATTGGTATGTCATAATCCTGATTTCTTTCTTTTATGATGGAGAGTTATGGCTGATTTTATTGCTTTCTTAATATGGGAGTCATCCCCCTATAAATATCTTGTACTTGTTTTCTATGAAATTGAGAAGGAATAATTATTTTTGTACTCTCAAAACCAATAAAAACAAATTAAAATCACTACCTTCCTTTCGATAGAATCCTTTCACCAAAACATTGTTCTGCATCTTTTATCTGTCAGATGCTTTTTCCATCTTGAAAATTAATTTATTCTACAATTTTCCTCTTATCCTTTAGTACCTTAATTAATATCCAGGCATCCTTTTTATATTAGGAGTCCATCACCTTTTTTATTACAAGCTCTCCCAAGAGAACCTTCAACATACATTGCTACTTCAAAACCCGATTCACCAACATCAAGAAGTAATAAACAATTTAAGGAAAATATTTATGAGTAGTTTTAAAAAATATTTGAGATTTCTCAGCTCAATCATAGGCTTGCTTGGCTCTATATCTCGATGTTGTAAGTCATTTGATTACTATATTGTACATCATCTTCAAAAACGCATCTCAACTTTAACGGGTTCACTTGTGAAGGCATGCTTCCTGGTATTGCTAAATTTAAATTTGAGCATGATAATTTTAAGGAATTCAGTAATTCTACTTGTGAATATCTTCAATGTTTTTAATCCAAAAATCTATATATAAAATCATTAACTCATTTCTAATGAAATGACACTAATAGATTTGGGGTAAAGCTCATATATATCAATCTAATCATTATGGGCATAAGAAAGATAGCCAAAATCCTTCAAATTCAAAAAGTTTAACTCTTCGACAATCCAAATGTTTTCTGTAATTTATGATATAAAATAATTAAAGATCCCGTATTAGTTAGATATAGGTCAGCACTACTGAAGTCCATCTTGGATAACAACAAACTTGTAGCCCTTTCATTTAAGTGTTTTTTATCCTCTCCAATAATGCACAAAATTCGCCATACTCTTTGTTGTCATGCTCTCCTCAAATTATCTTATCTCAAGCACTTTATCTTTACACCAAATTCTATCTCAACCCGAATTTCCATCTATTGAAAACAAATAAATAAATTAATTTTATTTTTTTAGAAAATGAACCCATGTATTTATAGTGGAGTCATTGATAAAAATAACAAAGCAATGAAAGCCACCAAAGAGATACCAATAAAGATGGTTTCTGCATAAACTTCAATTTTTTAGTTAGGGTTCCCTTAACGTATTTAAGAAATTACATTTTTCTTCTTTCCAAAAAAGTTAATTCTCAACAAAACTAGAATCCTAAAACTTCAAAGTTAAAAAAGTATTTCAGATGTTAAATTCATATCTCTGTCTGCAATCTAACCACAAACAAACATTAATGGTATCATACAAAATACTTGAGACAGGTACACGAACGTTGTTGTGCATATCTGTGAGTATATATGTAGGTGCATGAGCAGCCTATTCTTGTTTGCGACGGAGTATTCCTGTTTTTGGATAAAGTTTAGGTTGAATTCTACAAAAAAAAAAAAATAATAACATGAAAGGACCCTTCCATAACTATTCCATTTTCTAATAATCATATTAAATCAGAGAAACAAGTTAGTAATAATTTGCAAATGTTTACCGTAACTTCCACCTGAGTTGCCAAAGATAAGACAACAAACAGAAAAATAATGCAAATTCAGCAACATAGTAGTGGTAAATCAATCATTTTTAAGAAAAATCAATAGTTTGTCAAACAGATCAAAGTTTCTTCTGTCCTAGAAAGCTTTCAACTTTAATTAATAAGTAGCATTCAACGAAAAATAACCTGGGATAATCACCATACTTGGTATTCTGGCCAACTACCAAAACTAACACATCAAACAAGGTATGAAGCATGTAGCCACAGCCGCAGAAAAAATAATTGCTCCGTGCATGAAGGAGACCCAAATGACATTTGATATCAGAACAAGGGACTCTGAATGATAGCGTTCTAGAGCGACATTGACTTTCTTCTTTTGAGCTTCCCTAAATTTGCTAAACCAAACGCAAGCACTAAATTTAGGAGAATTGAGTGATAGTTCACCAAAAATAAATTCATTTTCAGCAATTATTGACTAAAATTTTATGATTTATGACATTTATTTAAGATAATCTTTCAGGTGGTCCCTACTCTTTGCAAAATAATTTGTTTTGTGAGAAAGTAAGCGATACTTGATATTGAATTTTAAAAATATCATCCTAAATCTTGGGACATGAAGAAGAGTTTATGATAGAACAGTTTTGCTGATTATTTTCATTACAGATTGTGGTTCAATTTATACAATAGCATGAAATTTTCAAGTTCAAAACTTGACAAAAAGTTGAAGAAAAATAAAACATATGCAGCTAAAAATTTTCATCCAGAAACAATTAAGTTCATCTGGTTAATAGTTCTGCACATTTACTTACAAGCATTAAAAGACGTGCAGCAGTTGAGCTTTAGTGGTAGTAGAAGTTCTTAAAACTTGGAGTGTTTCTCGCAATAACCTTTAAGCTTTCATTGCTGCTCACCAATTTATGATGAGGGAAAGTTAGAGTTATTAATTTCAACTTTTTAGTATTAGCAATGGCCTCCTAATTGCTCCAGTACTTAAGAATTTTGCTCTTTTTTGGAAAGGCACAAGTTCGAAGTCATATGATTGCAGAATTTCAGCTCAATATTCCAGGAAAAAGGAATAAATTAAGGATAGCTTCAACTTTTAAGTAAAAGTGCCAAAGCTTCAGCCTATTTCAATAGAAAATAAGGTTGAGAGTTAAATCCCTTTCCTATAAAAAAAAGAAAAAAAAACACAGAAAATTGGAACTTGAGATTTGCGTACCTACCACCAATAAAAGGTTGAATCCTCCATATCAACAAAACACAGAAAATTGGAACTTGTGATTTGCTTACATACCACCAAATTCTTGTGTTAATATATTAACCACCTCAACATCAATTTACCTACAAGCCACCCAACCTATGCTGAAAAGAAGGAATCGGGTGATCTGTACGTAAAAATTGAAATTTGGGTGGCTACTATGTTAATAGAAATTGGGCGGTGCATAAATAATGGCTTTTTTAAATTTTATTGAAAGTTAAGATTAATTACAACCATAGTTTACAGGGCCTTTTTTAATGAACCCTCCAGCCGACGGGACTACTATGTTTTAAAACATACAAAAGTAACCATGCAACGTGGCATCACATCACAACTGCATTTTGTATTAATTTTATTTATATAGGCGACGATTCAATTTTTCCGGTGAAATGTTACAACATCAAGCAAGCATCACTAATTTATTTAAGTATAATTGCTGAAGGATTATAGATTAGCTTATCTAATTTCCTTATACCTTGTCATTATAAGAATGCTTCACACTTACATAAAGAAAATTTCATAAATAACAAGTATTTAACATAATAAAAATGAGTAAGGATGGTATTGAAAGAATAAACGTTTAGAGCGTTTGGACTATTTTTAGCGAACATCAGAAATTGTACATTACTTATAATTTTTATGTCTGATAATAAGACAACAAATAGAGCAAGCATTTACCTCGAATCCAGCCGTATCATACTGCCTTCTTTTCTCTGGATCAGATAGGATGCTATATGAAAAAGCAACCTCCTTGAAAAGTTCTGAAGCTTCAGGATTACTGGCATTTTTATCAGGGTGATACCTGTTTTTTTTTATGTGAACATATCATGCGTATTAATTACAACATTCAAAGCTTTCAATAAACTAAAATAATAAAATATGGAGATGATGCATGGATACCAAATTGTTACAGGCAATATAATAAAAAAATGTAAGTCATTTGAGATGCTTGTATGGAAAATTGTTGAAGAATGTTATTGAGGAGAAAAACACACCACTAATAAACAAGGTCATGAGTGGCTCTGTTTTATTTTCATTTTCTAAAATAAAGGATTCATGTAGCCAACCCCACCTTATGGGATAAATGCTTGTTCTTGTTGTTGTTGTTCTAAAACAAATACAAATGTGAATAATAATCTAATTATTTTTTGTTTGTACAAAAAGGAATAAAAATCATGCTTGAGAATAGATAATAGAAAAGGCTATTAATTAAAAATCACCCGCTTGTACTTCCCTCTTTCCTCATGCTCTCATTGTTCCCCATTGGTTTCATAGTGAAATAAAATAACCAGATTACAAATAATAAATAAAGTCTACAACAGAATAAAACAAGGATTCCTTATTATATATCTTTTTTCCTCTCAATTTAAAGCATATAGTTGTCAATCTTTTCACTATCATATATTATTAAAATTTGCTCAATGAAGTCTACAACAAAAAGAATATCCCATTATCTGGCATATGTCCTCATCATTGACATGATTTGCAACCCACAGATTTGATCCACAATGAGCCTCCAACCAATCTTTGTATTGTCAATTCTCACTAATGTCAAAGGTATATCGGCTGCTTGCTCAGGCAACCACAACCTCAACTCATCGATTAAAAAAAAAATCAACTCATCCATGGCCTTCAACACTTATCATTGGCTAGTCTCCTCGTCCAATAATGTGGCTACCTCATCAGACCTCCCATCACCAAGCTCCTCTCATCAAAGCTGCCCACCTACCTACAATAAGCTCTCACCACTACATATTGATGTTTGATATTTGTTGGACTCTATTGCCCTCTTGAATCTACCTCAACCCAAAGGACTGAAGATCATCATGGTTTTCTCAGTCAATAAACACCACACAATTTTATAGAAGTTAGAGCATGTGGAATGGCAACAAAGAAGTTGAGATGATTAGGCCTGAGTTAGCAACAGGCATTGAGCAAACTTTAACCGGCAATTAATATCTGCTCTATCAAAAAAATCAAGGATTTATCCAAGGATTTTTCAACCCAATTCCTCTGTATTTACATATCTTACACCAAAATTTTACTTTTTATATTTATCCGACACAAATTTTGCACATCTCATAAAAAGTACCGCCATTTTAACTTTTAAAAGTGAAATACGCCTTTTCATGCATAAGTAAGATGGAAAGCATGTACAAATTGGTGTTAAATATGTGCAGCATAAGACTTAAGTATTATGTATGCAAATCTTCCTTCCAAAAAAAAAAGGCATTTGAAGAAGACTGCTAAATGATTTCTTAGTGCATATTGCAGAGGTATGCTTAAATTCTTTGAAGGTATACTAGCATATAGATCAGTTGACATCCAAAAAAGAAGCCATTTACCTCCAAATGCGGATATGACAAACTATGTCTTAACCTCTCAAAATCAATACATCATCTAACCAGAAAAAAAATGACAGACAACATGCTAAGAAGACAACCAGAACTGAGGCGATAACAATGTTGGGATGGATACATTTAGGACTTCGATCAATTAGAAATCAAAACCGCACTGCAGAATAAAAACATAATAATTCAAAAAATCGGGAACAAAATTTCAAATAAAAGCACAGCAAAAAACAATCCCATAAAAAAGCGCACCAATATTTACGTGAAAAACCCCGAGAATGACAAAAAAACACGGAGTCGTGCCACCAAGAAATTTCCACTATGAAGAACCAAAAATGTGTAGGAATACTAACCTGGATCTTCTTTCCAAAATCAATACAATTTATAGAACTTTACTCCAACCATTTCTCTCAATCACGCTAGAAAAGACCTCGTTGGAATCCTCCAAGATCATTTTCTACTTCACGAAAAAACTGTCGAGAATGCTGCACTCGAGATTGCAATCATTCATCCCTCGAATCGAAGACTTAAAAACTGAAACCAAAACCGGCAGCCTCAGCTGCGTAACAACGTTAAGTAGAGGTGTAAATATTTTGTGCACTCAGCAAGGAAGCAAATGATTTGAAATATCTCGACGTAGCTATGCCCATTGCATTGTGGTTACTCTGCCAGGCATAGCAATGCACGAATCAGGCATGGCTACGCCTAGACGGGCGCAGGGGCACCCACAAGGAGGCTTTGGTGTTTATGGTTGAGTTCCTGGGAGCTTCTTCAAGCTCCATTCCTCAACAATCTCCTACTTAGAGGCTGATAGCACCCAACACCTGTCCTCTAGATCTATACTTTCATTTGTATCTTCTTCATAGTCATGTTCTGTGGTGTGGCTCACCCCCGGTCTCAAACTTCCTGGATTTCAATTGAAGCCAAGCATAGCTCCATTTTATTGATAGTCACTGCCTTCGTCAATATGTCCGGACAAATGCTCATCTTCTAACAATGAAAATATAAAGTGATACCCAACTGAATATATTTTTTTCTGACATAAAAAGCAGCATTCTTAACAATATAAATGACACTTTTACTGTCACTATGAAATTTTTCAATTATCTGCTCCTTGCTCAATTCTATCTTAAAGCCCTATAGCCAAATTATCTCCGTGCTAGCCTCAATGATAGCAATATATTCAAGATTCATAGTTGTAACTGACTGCAACAATCTTCTGCAGTCTGGAAACCCAACTAACCATTTGTGTTCCGCAAAGAGAAGATATGCGCTATTGCACTCCTACCATCCAAATCTCCTACTATATCAGAAATTCCTGTAGAATGATCTTTGTACTTCCATAGCAGAGTGTCTTATTGATTATTGCCCTCAAATAATTGAGAACTCACGTCACTGTTTCCAAATTATATTTTCCTATATCACTTTTGTGGTCACTCTCATTGCATGTGCAATATCTGATCTGGTACAAATCATAGCATACATCAGACTTTTAACTGCTAAAGCATACAAATTTTTCCCCACATGTGCTTACCCTAATTCAAACTTGGAAATAATTTCTTAAATAGCTTGAAGTGACTACCTAAAACGGTGAACTGGTTTTGTCTCACCCATTTTGAGCATTTATAGAAACTTCTCAACATACTCTGTCTAAGACAACTTCAAAATACATGCACTCCAATCCCTACTTATTCTTATATCGAGGACCTTCTTAATTGGACCAAAATTTTTTATCTCGAACTCACTTGATAATTGCTCCTTTAAGTCCCTAATTTTATTTATATCTACCCCTAAAATTAGTATGTGATTTATATACAAAAGAAGCAAGATATAATAATTATCGAAGTGTTTTAAATAAGCAACAGTGACTGTCTGGCACTTCATGTACAGACTATCTGACATAAACCTCTCAAACCTCTTATACCACTATCTCAGAGCCTACTTCAAGTCTTAGATGCACTTCTTCAACCTATAGACCAAATTTTCTTTCCTTGGAAACCCGTAACACTACGGTTGCACCATATAAAGTTTCTCCTCATGATCTCCATATAAGTATGCTGTCTGTACATCTATCTGCTTTAGATGTAGATCTTACTCTACTACCAGACTCATCACAACTCTGATGCCTGTCATCTTCACCATAGGAGAAATAATTTCAGCATAGTTCATGATACACAAAAATAATATATTGTTTTAAGTATCTATTTTATGCTTCTTTTTTGTGATATTGCAATTTAAATAAATGTATTTTTGTGTTTTTGTTGCAGGTATATCATTTTTAGACATTTGGAGCAAAAATCATAAAAATGAAATTTGAAGCCAAAACAGCGAATTTTGAGATTATAGCGCATGATGCATTATGCGCCAAAATCCAGAGAATTGACACATGATGCGCTAGGGACGACTTTTTCAAATTAAGGCGGTTCGAGACAAATTTTGCGTGAATTTTAAAAAGGACATTTGTTCTACACCTCTTGGAGTAATTCAATGCATCTAGAACTTTGGAAGGTTCTTTTATGAAGGGATATGACTTTTAGATCAAATGACACACTTTTGAATTCAAGAGAGTTGACTCTTGGAGGGAATTTTGGAGGAAATTTTGAATTATTTTCCAAAAGTGGCAGCCCAAAATAAAAGAAGACTTGAAAGAGGCTTTTGGAGGTGTGTGGAGAGAGAGAGAGGGGGGCGTGAGTTAGAGATAGAGAGAGAAGAGATTTTCTTCTAGGGTTGTAAATGAAGAGGGAAGACGAGATTTTTCTTCTTCATTACACTTTTAAGAGAGAATTGGGAGCGATTGTAAAGAGAGAAAGACTTGGAGAGAGCTTTTAGGAATTTGCTTGGGAAGGATTGTTAGATAAGTTGTATTTTTATTTCTTTTGTTTTGTAAATTTATTTTTATATATGAAATTTGTGTTTTATCGTATCATTCTCATGAATTTTTAGTAGTCTTCTTTATTCTTCACTCTACTTTGAGATATGGTTTCGTGAAGAATAAATTTTATTTTCCACGGTTTTAGATGAAAATAATTTGTGATAATTTAAACTCCGATCTTCATTTATTTTTCGATCTGGCCAATTGAAATGTTAAAACTTGTTGAGAGACATATGTTCTTACATGAGATATGATTTCTACAATATAAGGAGAATCACATTCAATTTCATGGGAGAGTATGTCATCCATAGGATTGGGTGCAGATAAATAGAGAAATATACTTTATTGGATGCAGAATTGAAGATTTTAAGGTGACAGATTAAAATCTCCAATTTGGTCCAATTGATTGAAAACTAATGCGAGATTGTTAGCCCTCAAGGAAGGGAGTAGTAGGAGCTCTAGAGTGGCATCCGGTATCCTCCCAGCCTAACCACGGAATTAGGGACCAAATTCTGGATTAACCAAACCAAACTTGAGATTAGTCAATGTTCTTTATAGCACTAGGATGTGGGTAAAGAATAATATTGCTCCTATTTGACACAAAAGAACTTATATATATATTTTCAAATGATTTAAATTTATTCACAATCTATATACTTATTGTAAAGGGGAAAGATGCTTTCTTAAATTTGAAATTTCCATCACAACATAAACTTAGTTTAATTTTCGTAATTTTACTTTTGAAAGTTTAGTATTTAGTTTAATTTGATTTCTGTAGTTTTACATCTGCATTTTAATTAGCATTCACTTGAGTAGTTGATTTTCAAACTTCGCACTTTAATTTTACTTTTATTTTTATTTTTGTTATAAAATAATTTTTATAATTTATTTTAGAATTTTTCAACTTCCTTGTGGGATCGATATCTAGGACTCCATTAGAGTCCTTTATTACTTGAGTGATACGCATATTTACATTATTTTTAAAAGAGAATTTGGCAGGATAAAGAATTTTA
>NW_018252180.1:166191-187299 GCF_001263595.1 Phalaenopsis equestris | reverse complement strand
AGATAAATTATTTTCATAAAAAATAAAAAATATTTTTGTTGAGATTATATTGCATATTTATTATATATTTGTCGTGTGTAATTTTATAATATTAAAAAATATTTGCAAAATTCTCATACTAAATCCGCCCGCATCAGTTCACTCCTTCGGTCTGAACCCCTTCACAACAAGTTTTACCTTGTAATGTCTGCTACCATATGACTCCTCTTTTAGCCTCTAAACATACTTATTGTGTAGTGATCTTTTGTTATCTGAAAATACCACCAAATCCCAGGTCCAATTTGACTCTAATGATTGTATTTCATTAGTCATGGCAAGCTTTCACACTCTTAAACTTTCAAATTAAGTGATCTACTCATAGCACTTTGGTTCACCATTATATATTAGCACTAAATAGTGCAAAGAAAGAGAAAACGTCTGTGTCAGTCAAATAGCTTAACTGGACCACCTGACTTCAGTGGCAAGTGACCGAGGAACTTTGATTGAGCTTTTCTTTCTTCGCTCTCCTAAACACTATTGTTTTGTATTTAAACATATTTGGGCTCTTCAAAAGCAGTTGACGAACTATCATGAGTTTTGATCCTGTTCTTATAAATCTTCATTTCATTGAATGTAATATTCCTGCTCCTCTGATAGTCCCAGAACGTGTACCCAAACTCATATGAATCATAACAAATGAAGATGCACCTGACAAATTTTGAGTTAAGCTTAATTTGGACCCTGCATCAACATATACATATGTAGCACACTCAAAATTTCTTCAAGTGAGATAAATTTACCTATTTATAACTCCAGACATAGACATCTTCAGGTAAGCCTTCCTTCAAAGATACTTACAAATTCTAGTTGATCAGATACACTACAATGTTCACTGTTTCTACACAGAATTATCTAGCAAGCCTGCATGCAACCTTATCTCCTAGTACACTCCGTGATTGTTTTATTCATGCGCTCAACCACATCATTTAACTGTGACGTCCAAAAATTTATAAATTTTTGTTAACAATACTCGCCCCCATTATTTGATCTGAGACACTTCAGTTTTAAGTATATCTCATTTTCTGCCATAGTCTTACACTTTTTAAAAACTTTAAATACACCCAATTTTTTGATTTAAAAAGAAAATTTATACATTTTAAGTATGATCGTCAATAAATGTGACAAAGTAATGGGAACCTACAATAAGCTGAACTGGAGTAAGACCTCGTATATCATTATGCACTAGCTTCAACTTCTTTGACTTCATTATTGATCCACCATTAGAGAAATACTTTCTTTTACTTGTCATATACGCAATTTTCACATAAATCCAAATCTACATATTTAAAACCATGAATATTACTTTGAAAGTAGAAACTTCAAACATTTCTCGCTCCTGGTCAAACATAGTGTCATAGACCTGCATCAACTTTGGCCTCAGCCACATCAATGAAATTCATCATCTTATTGATCAGATAAAGAGTGTCTTCAAAATTGCCACAAGCCATCACCCTTATTCCCTTGTCACCTTCACGAATCACTTATGAAAGTAGTCATGAACCCTGACTTTACTAGCTATCTTAGGGAGAACAAATTTCTCTTCAGATTTGGAACATGTCCGACTCCAGTAAGCTGTCAAACTGTTCCATTTGGCAATTTGATATTTGCATCACCCTTTTCTACGATATTGTATGTTATGTTGTCTCACAAATAAATCTTTACTAAATCACTCTGAGTGTAATTCCTAAACACTTCTTTGTTGGGTCATGTATGAAAAAAATGCATGAATCTACAATCTAAGATTCAGTGCTGACGAGGTATAACACCAAAAAGTCACATTGGATTTTGCCAGTGGAGACATTTATAGAGAGACTCAAGTATTGTCTTACACCACCAGCCTTCCTAAAAGCTCTACAACCCTTCTTAAAATGTCATTTCTTTCCGCAATTCCAGCATTCTCTATCATTTTCTTTGCTTGATCTGAACTTTCCTCTTCTGCAATCTATCTCTTCTTGTATTCCTGCCTAGATTAATTCTCTTATTTTCAGTAATTAACACAAAACATGAAGATTCATCATTCGATATATTTCTATGAACTTCTTTATTCAGCACCAACCCCATGATGTCATCAAAGTTCAACTTCATATTCCCTGAAGAACTACCGCCATGACCAATCCAACCCAACCCAATTATCCGGCAATGAAGATAGAATTAGCAATGCCCTGATCTGATCATCATATTTGATCCCACATAACAAAATTAACTTTTTATAGTGTTGTAATTGTTCAGATGTTTCATTACAGAACTTCCTTCCATCATTTTTATGTTGAATAACATGCTCATTAGAAAAATCTTATTCGTAACAAAAGAAATCATCATGAGATTCATCATAATTTTTTCATTCACTATATTGAATGTAACAGATGAGGAAAGAGAAAAACCAATCAAACCTAGGATCGTTTAATCGAGCACTTCTTATTGCTTCATAGTTATCGATTCAGGCTTCTTAGTGATTCCTTATAATGACAAATATAATTTTTTTCTAATATAGCAAAACCTCCATTTGCATCATCTAGAACACAAAGCTCGGTCCATCGAACTTCCTCCACTTTGTATCTTGTTTCATCAGTTATTGCTCCAACTTGAATCAAACACCACTCCCAAATACCACTTGTTTGGATAAAAAATATACAGTTAAGGCTTTAATTGATTAGAAATCAAATCCACATTACATAATAGGATCATAACAATTTGTGAAATCCAAAATAAAATTTTGAAGAAAACCACAACAAAAAATACACCAAGATTTACATAGAGAAATCTTTGCAATCAGTAGAACTTATAGAACTTTGCTCCAACAATTTCTCTTAATTTCACAAGAAAAAGTCCTCATTGAAATCCTCCCCCTCAACCCTTTCTACTTCATGAGAAACCTATCAAGAACGTCGCATGCGAGATTGCAATCCTTCGTCCCTCAAATTGTAAGTAGAGAACGAACAACATGTAAGCATTTTCCTCTTACATCACCAATGATTAGAGATAAAACGATGTGCTTGACACTACACATACAGATTTAGAACAGTCTACTACCCTCTTAGCTGCCCCTCTCTACACCATAATCTGGAGGCAAAATTGAATCGCAATTAAATCTATTTGCTTCTCTGAGCTAGTTCCTAATAAACGTATAATACATTCCCCAATAAGAAAAAAGAACTCCTAACAAACGGAAATATTTCAAACACATGGAGGGTACCAAGATTCAAATTTCTAATTGTAAATAGAATATCAATATCCATTTTTGAAAGCCCAACAATCAGGGTTACTTTAGGAAGAAAGTGCTTACTTGAGAGCGAGCTTTCTGTATGCGGACTTTATCTCCTGATCAGACGAATCCCTCGATACGCTCAATACCTCATATGGATCTCGCCTGACGGCCGGCGTCGAAGGGCCCTCCATTTTCCTCGACGTCATCGCCTCTCACGAACCCTCCGCAGATCCACTCTCCCAAGTCGACCCCACTCCTCTCTCCCAAATCCTATCTTCCAACAATCGAATAAAAAACCTGCAAACCCATGTCTTCCAGAATTTAAATCGGGAAATTACAGCTACCCCATGGTATTGAATTCAAAAAAATCGCATAAGAACCCAGAAAAATAAAATAAAATAAAAACTACCTGGGATTCCATTGTAGGAAAGAAAACCTTCAGCAAGAAAACCAACAAATGAGCAAGCAAAAGACAGAATCCACCAATCTCTTCGCTCACAAGGATTTGTACGAATGGGATCGATGAAAAAAGAGCAGTTTATTAAAAAATATTTGGCACAGTGATCGAACGATTCGAGCTTCCTTCCGGAGCTGCCCTATTTTTCAGCTCCCTGAAATCCAGGATGCAGAACTGGGTGGGCCTTGGGGAGCTGGACCAAGAGGCATGCAACTTCTGCAGATATACCCCCGGTGACTAAGATGACCTCATGAGTACTGGAAACGCAAATTAGCCAACTCATTGACCAAAACGTTTTTTTTTTAAAGATTAGTAATATCAATTCATATTTACAGATTAGAAATATCAATTTTGAAGTGGCCATCAATCATTATTTTTCAAATTTTGAAGTGACCATCAATCATTATTTTTCAAGACAGTTTAAATTAAGTACCTATATATATTGAATTTGAATTTGTTCATGAATCATAATCAAGGAATATAAACTAAGGCAAGACCCAGAGAGAAAATAAAGCGCAGTAAATGAATACTAATTTTTAACAAATATGTAACATTTTTATTCATAAAATAATCCTTTGTTTAAATAAAAATAATACAATATATAAATTTATAGTTATGTCTTTGCTTTGCATTACACATGTTATTTTAAGTATTTTAAGCATTTTAACTATGTTGGGCCATAATGTTTGTTTTCTGGCTCGACTGGTTGGACTGACGAGACATTGTACTTAATAGATACTACCCATTGGTTGGATTAATGAGGCCTTGGTAGGCATCGTCGGTCGACAAGATTGATCCGTCTGAGTAAGTTTTATTGATCAATTGGTCAGATTCGGCCATCAATGCTAGATCCTTGATAGGGAACTTTTGTTGATAAAGTAAAGCTAAACTAATGATGTGTGGATAAGTTAGCTAGTATTCTTGTTGTATTTATATATTTTTATGGACGAAATTACGCTGTAAGAAAGATATTTTTGTGTTTATTTTACAAGTGGAACATGTGATTAAAGTGGGAAAACCATGAGAGGACATAGAGCTAAATGGTGCAAAGTGGCATTGGGGGCCCAGTTACCGGACCCTTGGGCACCAAGCGTCAGTCCCTACTTCACTAACCCGAGAGATTGGTGCTAAGGCATCAATCATTGGGTGCTTAAGGGCCGCAACAAGGGCACCTAGGCGTCGTACCCCTTGGGAGCTTAGGCACCCGTCCCTGCTTCAGCAAATAGAAAGCGTGGGGCCTAAGTGCCAGAAACTGTCACGTGTAGTTGCTACAGCTCCAGACTTCAGATGTGGGGGATCGTGTGGGTGATCTTGCTGGACTGTAGAGGACTTGTAGAAGCCAAGTCAAGGAGCTTATAAATAGCAGTGCATTGCAGGCTTGATGACAATTGATCCTAGTTGCTTACTTGGTGGTTTTCGCTTGTTGTCGGAATTCATTCTTCCTCTTCCAATGTAGAAGACAGTTCGAGTTCTACATGAGCAGTGACATAGGAAGTCAGGAAGATTGTTGAATAAATCATCTTCTGGTCATTGTAAAGAAGGGAAAGCTAAAACTTTTTGTTGTCTTTTAGTTGTAATAATTGGATAGTGGATTTCTCTTTGATTCAATGAATCTGTTTGTTGTTTTTATCTTGCTTCTTGAGTAGACTTCTTAATCTTCTTTGCAATGATTAAGTTGGATGGATGGAATGAGAATTGCTAAGTATTTTAATTAATTTATATGGTGATGATTAACTTTCAATGCTTAATTTACTTCTCACTCTAGCTAAGTGAATTTTTAAAACAGGTCGAGAACCATAAATCTTGGGAAAGTCTATGGTAGAATCAATTAGGTTAATCACATTTACTTATGGGGTATAGAAATATGTCTTGTAGAGAGATGCAAATGTTAGGGAAATATGCTTTGATGGGTTAGGTATGAGATTGATTGGAATAAAATCATTTCTAACTAAGCTTCTTTATGCATATGGGAGGGGTAAAGAGCACTATTGCTTCTATTTGTCTCTAGACTTTTGTTTGCAATTCTTAATTTCATGAAATCCTCTTAACTCATTAAAGAACACTATAAGAAAACTCTAATTAATATGTGTTGCAGCATTAGGGATTGGTACAAGTTCTTAGCATCATTGCAGGGAACGATAGTGATTTGACTTAGGAAAATTTTAATTGAACTTCTAGGTCTTAAAATTAAGAACTTATAATGTTAATTGTATATGTTCAGCTATTTTAATTATTTTAACTAACAATAAAAAAATAAAAATATTTCGTTTTTTGGTTTTTTAATAGTGTGTTGTTTTTTTATTTATTGTGTGTTTGACTTAATTATTTTGATTTAAACTTTTAGTATTATGGGTCACTAGTTTGTATATGTATAGTTCAGGACTGTAAGACTTGAACCTTATGATTCTTAGCTAGAAAGATAGAAAGAACTATTAAAAAAATTTAAAAAAAAAAAACTTCAAGAACTCATAGGAGAGATGACAAACAATCCTTAAAATAACTTAGAGTCTCATGAATAATCCATGAACATTCAGATGCATAAAGACCTTTAAGAATGTTGACCTCACTTTTGGTTGAGCTCTAGTCTCTTATTTAGAAGCCTAAGATCTAGCCATAGGAATTTTCTGTTGACTATCCTAGAGGACTAGTCATGGAACTCTCGTCATTAGAAATTTCAAATGCTTTTTTGCTTATCTTGGTGTTCCACATGTTCGTTATAACCTCTAGAATTTTGCAAGTAGAACTAGCATGGGGAAGCTCAAGAGGAGTCCCCATAGGGTTGTTTGGCATTAGGGTTAACTCTGGGTGGTGTGGTCTTGGTCCTACACACACACATCCACTTTTGGCCTAAACCCTAAACTACTCATACTTAGCCTGGTTCCCCCATTCTCATGGAAACTCATGTGGATGGTCCCCCAAACCGTTAGCCCTAGGCTAGGATATGACCAACATATGGAGGATCCAAGATGGGATTTCTTTGACCTCATGGCACCATAAGGGTGTTTTTATGATTTACATTCCTATTGAACCCTAATTCTACCCAATTGCCCAATTTTGACTTTTTAGCCCCAAACTTTTCCAAAATTACCAAAACGCCCTTGATGGCCCAAAATTTCTCAAAACCTCCCAAATCATTCCAAACACTCCCAAAACCAAACTTGACCACTCATGAAGTCCAATTCGACCAACTTGACCAATTTTGACCAAAATCTCAATTTTGCCCTTTAAGGCCAATGACCCTAAATCACCCCCAAGTTCTCCCAAATTGATTTCAAAATTTCCCAATTTCAAATATAAACTCAATTTTATCTAAACCAAATTGAAAGCAAATTCAACCCAATTTAACTTAATTCCAAACCCAAATTCCAAGCCCAATTTAAACCCCCAATTTGGCCATGTCTTCAAATTTCACCAAATTGAATGCGTTAACCTATCCAATTTTCCCAATTTTTAATTCTAAACTTTTAAAACCATTCCCCTAGACCAAAGGGAGCCTTTAACGGGCCTTGGACAAGCCTTAAGCTTAGCCCAAACTCAACTCAAATCAAAATCCCCAATTTTGCCCCAAACTTCAAATTCCTCCAAATTGAACTTCATATTCCTTAAATTTTCCACCCAATGGATTCCCAAATACCTTGTGACAATTTCATACATCAAATTGACTAATAAATTGGACTAGATCGAAGCTTTGTCCAAGCCTAAACCCAAGTCCAAGCCAAATCTCAAATTTTGAACTCAAACTCCAAACTCACCCCAAAGCACTTGGTCCAACCCAACCTTGATTACCACAACCACTATTTGGAACCTAGGGACCAACCTAGATCCTCCTAAACAACTCTACATGAGCCATGGAGCAAGGGCCCTCAAATTGAGGAGCCTCTTCCCATATTTGGCTAATTGACACATGCTTAGCACCCCTTGATTAAACCCTCATCCAAAACACCATTAAACCTTCCTTGGCCATTCCTGACCCTGCTAGCCACTAGCCCTGGCCTGGCCGGCTAGCCTAGTAATTGGAGAAGTTAAAACTTAGATAGCCACCCAAGCTTTGAACCCCAAATTAAACACATCCTTTGTGGTAGTCCCTAATTGGTTGCTGGCGCCAAACTCCTCTCTTCCTCAGCTAATTGTCACCAGTCAATCAAAGCTCAAGCCTTTTCCATTGGCCATGGCTATTGGCTATAAAAGCCACCTCTCATAGCCAAAGGGGATATGATCAAATTCTCTAAGGAGACCTTGTCATATTCTCACCAGAGCTTCTCCAAGCCTTCCTAAGATCATTCCAACCATTTTCTCCCACTGAAACCCAATGTTAAACCCTAATTTTGAGTTCAAAATTCAGAGCCTTCTGCCATCACATAGAACTCCACCAAACTCCAAATTGAATCACTCTTGAGCTTTCCCAAACCAAATGAGGAAGTTCCTCATAGAAATACTATTGTCCCAAGCCCTCTAATCTACCTCTAGACCAAATTTTCACCACCCCCTGGCTGAACTCATACCTAGACCTTACCTCAGTTCAAACCAACAGTTCAAGGAGGTTCGTTGGACTCTACCAAAGCTTCCATAAGCACCTAATCGAGGCCTCACCTCTTAAGCTAAGGTATAATCCAAAAGCCCTAAAAATCCCTTTGGTTTCATCAATTATGAAGAGAATGTTTATTTCATACACATGTAGCCAGTTAGATGTGTTCGTCTTGACTATATGAAGTTATAGGAACAAAAATCATGTGATTTATTTGAGTATCAAGCAAGATCTTAGGTCTAGAAGTTGGACTGTTCTCAAGTTAGGTCAGTTAGGGACGATGACCAGGGACCGTCCGATCGCGCGTGTATTGAATTGACGGCTCAGATTGTGTTGGATGGAAGATATGTTCTGTCGGCACTATTTTGGCTGGAGTTACCTGTAAGAAGCCGTCGGTCAAAATCAAAATCCCGTCGCCTGCTTCGGAAGGACGTTTAAGCTTAAAAAAGTATGAAATCAAACTGATTCTATATTTTCCATAATTTAAATGAAAGAGCACTATACCTCAAACCTTGTATCCATCCTAAAGGATAAACATAAGACTTGAGGATGAGGCTCGATCAAATAAACTAAGAAAGGTATGACGTTTGTTTGGTCTGCGAAACCGTTTTATTTATCGATAATTTCCCCTATTTAATATGAAGAATTAAATAGGGTTTATTTTAAGTTGAGTTCGAGAAAAGCTTCCTATAAGGGAAAACCCCTATAGTTAATCTTAGATATCTTAGATAACCGAAGTCATCTAAGAAAATTCTCGATAAAAATCAAGAAATATTATCTTCAAGGATTTCAAAAGGATAGGACTATTCAATGAGATCGGATGAAGAGATGTGAAAATGGATTAGTTCAAATTTGGAATATTTAGTTATAGAGTCCAAAGGAGGAAGAACTAGGGGATGTCATAGATTCAAAGGAAAAACCTCGATGACTTCCCAGTCTATCTTATTGTTTGGCTTCAATTTAGATGAAAAAAAATTTGAGTATTTCATTCTGCAAATTTTTTTAATTTAGGGCTTACATTTATGTGAAGCAATCACACAAATAGCCTAGAAGATGTGAGGATTTAGGTCGCAACAAACGATAACCTCAGAATCCTAAAACGAGTTAGGGCTTATATTTAAAGAAAACCTATGGCTTGGTTGTTTAATTCTAAGGAAGGAAGTTGGTTTAGCTGATTTAGATGTGTTTTGTTGTTGAAGATGACCGTGCTACCCTCCAAGCTCCTTGCCGTGACGAGTTTAAGTTTTCTAGGGTGTCAAGTTATGGTGTCAAATCAGGTGGCCCTATGGTTGTAGTTCTTTAAATTTTATGGGGGATGTTAAAGTTGATTAGAGCGACACCGGTTAGGATCCTACGGTTCCCTTATTTTGGTACCACTATTTTCTATTGAATTCACTTATTAGCAACCATAGGTTACCTCCTTCGAGGGGTTCTCGATCATCCGATAGAGATGTCTTAATTTAGTTGAAATTTTTATATTGTGATGTTTGTGATTAAATTGTGAGTTGTTTTATATTTTGAATGTTGTGACGGTGAATTTTATCTTGGTTGATTTTAACTTTAGTTTTGGTTTTTGTTTTGTGACTATCCTGATAGTTTTAGATTTCATGCAGGGTGACATCGTTGTTTATCATGCAAGTTTTGCAAGTATAAAAAGTACAAGAAAGACCACACTATAAATTATAAAAAGTGTACCTGACGAGTCTTCTCGTTCCACCACCTGAAACTTAAAATGCATATGAGGGCAATTCATGTAGAGGCAGAAAAAGTAAGGTTTTGGTAGTTTTCCTAACCCTATGTCATATCTTGGTGGGTCCTTAGGAGTTTAATTAAGGATGATTTTGTTAAGAAAAGCATATTAAGTTTAGTAGACCTCTGAAGTATCCAACAAGTTAGGAGGAAGAAGCAGGTCCATGCTTCCCTCTGATCACCTGGTGAAAAGCCTCGAGCTCATTTAAACTTATTATGTTGCTTAATAATTCATCCTATGAATGCTCTAATGCTCAATGAACATTGATGTCCTAATTATCCCTAAGAGTAGGGTAATTATCATTTGTAATTTAATTTTGAAGATTATGTGAATGAAGACCCTTAAAGGGGGCAAGCTAGTGTTGTTGGAACACTTAGCCAAATTTTGGTCCTAATTTGGCTTGTGGTGTTTTAAAGGTGTTAAATTTTAGCTATGTTTGCTTTTCTAATCCTCATTTAATCAGTCTTGATTTAACTTAGATCACAAATAAGCCCTTAAGACCTAGGTAAGTGTCTTAGGGCCTGTTTGGTTCCAATTTTTAGGGTGCAGCGCGGCCTTCTGCCGTGAAATTTCTGCCACGGCACTGTTTGGAAGACTGCTTCGTGGCAACATCTCGCGAAGCTTGGGATAAAGCGGTCCGCGGGATAAATCTCGTTTTCCCACTTTATCGAGCGGCTTTTACCTCGTCACCCCGCGCTCCTGGCGATTGATCCTCTGTTATCCCATAACTCCCATGGTGTCGTCGTCCGCCCATATTTCTCGCGAAGCAAGGAGGTCTCTCCCTTCTATGCTCTTCTCATCTCCATTCCATCCTTCTCCCACGACTTTCTCTTCCATCAAAAGAGCTGAGCTCTTGTTATTCGAGTTCCCCAGCCTTTCAAGTAGGGCGGCTTTATTCTGTTTGCATCCCGCCCTAATAGACGAAGATCCAGGTCCGACTGCCATTGATTACGGGTAAGACATTAAAAAGCTTATTTTTTTCCTTAAAAATCTTGGGTTCACATGCTCTATGCTTTTCTCCATGAAACTGGTTCTGGCTTTTATCTGCAATTTTCACATTTATTTTACTTTGTTTCTCTCCATGAAATATGTGTGTTTAGTGGTTGCTTACCCTTTTTTGCTTAAAGTGTGTTGTCTTGACAAAATGCTCATCTCTGAGGATGAGTTTCATAGGCTAGCAGATTCAACTTTATATATGAAAGGGTATTGCTAGTGTTGATAAATCAATTTTCATAATTATGCTGTGGTTGAAACTGAACCAGTTCAAAGCATGATTTTTGCTACAATGCTTAGCCTGATTAATAATGATTTGGCCTTAATATTTATAAAACAAACTTGAGATGCCTTTATTGTTTGACTACTATATTCCATAAAATATATTTATTACAAATACGATTCGCAATTGCATATTTAATTTTTTTACATATATACATAAATTTTTTAAACAGTTTTACCAAACAGGGGCAGTTTGGTTATTTCTCCAGAAACAGCTGCCCCACAGCTGTTTTCACACAGCTGCACCAAACAGACAGAAAGCTTCCCCGCAGTTGCTTCCCTGCAATAGCTTTTTGGGGTGAGCTACAGCTGAGCAAAACAGACCCTTAATTAATTTTGAAAAAGTTAAGTTTTAGGTGATCATGATTCATTATTTGAATTTCATTTGAAAATCAAATAGGGGCATTAAATTGATTAATTATTGACTTCAAAAGTCATACCCCTAAGTCCTCCCCTAAGTCTTGGGTTCATTTAATTTTAATAAACTTCTAAATTTTAATATTTTTATATTTATTAATTTATCATTTTAATTAGGCAAGTGAGGTTGGTATCTACCAATTAATCCCTTTTTTAGTTTCAATCATCCAAATAAGTTAATTAAGATCAGAGGTTGCCCATTTCCCTCCTTGAATTAAGCCTAAATGTTAATTAAGGCCAAATTCCTAAAATTACACTTTTGTCCCTAAGGCTCTAACACTTCATAATTTATCAAATGCAAATCAAATGACTTTGAAATTTTTATCCTATCTCGTTCATGGGTCAATTAAGACATCAGAGCATAAAATGTGATTTTTCAAAATTTGATTTAATTTATATAATTATTTTCATGCAAAAAATAGGATTTTTCGAAGAAAATTTTATAACTTGACCAAGGTGAAGCCTAATCACTTAAAATTTTTACTGGAGGTAGAAATAGACCAAAGAACCATTTGGACCAAATTTCATGATCTTTTGAATTTTATTTGAATTATTATAATTATTTTAGTTTCTCGGGTACTTATTAAATATAAAATATTTTAAATGTGGAAAATTAAGTTTTAATTTTTTTTGAAAAATCTCCCTAAGGTCAAAGAACCTAGAAAAGAAAATTTTATATTTTTTTGATTTGTTTTTGATTTATTGGAATTATTTTAGTGGAAATCCATTTTTTAGTCTTTAAAAATTATTTTAAGCTTCAAAATACAATATGTTTATTTAGAAAATTAGGAAAAATATTCCAATAATTTTCTAAGTGCTTATAAAATAATTTAGAATATTTACATGAATTTTATTATTTTTGTGATTTTTATGAATTTTTAATTATTTTAAATATTTAAAAATGAAAATTTTATTTTAAATACCATTTTATTTTTATAAAATTTCCTTGATCACAAAGAACTCTAAAAATAAGTTTTCATAATTTTTTGAGTTATATTTTGATTTTTTAAAAATTATTTTATTGCCAAAAAAGATATTTAACTTGTAAAATCAACTTAGGTCATCGAATGGACTCAAAATGCTTTGAAATTTTTATGGAGACTTCTCTGGATCTTAAATAACAGTGGAGATTAAAAATCAAGTCATTTTGATGTTTGTGTTTTTCAAAATTAATTATTTTAGTGTTTTAGGGTTTACAAAGATTATGTTCATTTTAAATGACTTGACTCATGAGAAATTTTTCTAAGGGTTCTCTAGTCATAGTAAACCTACCAAAATTTTCTTGGATTTTTCTAAGCAACATGTTGACTACTATGATTAATTTATTTAAATAATATACAAAATTGAAAAATATGGATCTCTGTATAGAGATTTCTTATGACTTTGGAAAAATCAGGAAGTGTTACCCTTGACAGAGGCTATAACATGCCAAAAATTTAAGCTATGGTGATAAGTCTACTTGCATGGAGAGTTAAAAGACTCCCAACACTAATTCATTTTTTAAAAATAAAATATTCATCAAATGGACATAAATTTTAATCCACATTTTTCTCCTTTATTCACTGAGCAAGAGGGTATTTTTATTTTATTTTTGTGAATTGTCTACACAAAGTTATGTATTTTTGAAGTTTTGGGGATTAAATAAATAAGAAAAAGCCCATATTTTTCTACTTACCCATGTCAACCTCGTACAGGTCAAACAAACCATGTGTCGCTGCTTGATTGGGCGCCACCAGCCATTTCATTTCCCGCCCCTATAGGGCCGCACTCCGTCCGACACGATCTGGGCCGCCCGATCGATACACGCTCGATCCGACGGTCACGGGTCATCGTCCTAAATGAATTGGACTTAAAAACCGTCCATTTTAAAGCACTAATATCTCACTCGATTCTCAATGAAATTGAGTGTAGTTTTTTTTTAAATGTTCGTCTTGACTAGTAAAACACATCCATATGATTGATGAACCCATAAATTGACTTTATATTCATGAATAATTAAAAGAAGCTCGGTTTAAAGTTAACTTTGAATACCTTGGTCCAAGAGGGGTAGCCCTCATTGGATGCTTGTAGAAGCTTTAGGTGGGTGACAGGAGCTTAGGGATGGAGCCTCTGATCGTGGTGAAATGCCTAAACCCAAATTCAACCAAGGCTCATTTGGGGGTTTGCTCGAAGTCCACCTTAGGGTGGCCAGATGATGGGGATTTTGTGGGGGATCTTCCTCTCTTGATGTTAGGATGGTGTAGGTGCAATTAATTTGAATTTGGTGGAGGTCTGGAGGATGTCCTGTTTCTGCCTTGAAATTGAGCTCCAAAATTGAACTCGAGCAATGACTTTGAGTGGCTAGAGAAGGTTTGGTTAAGCCCAAGAGGTCTCCAAGAAGCTCTGAAAGAAATTTTACTGAGTCTCCCCAAGAAATTTCAAGCTCTCCCTTTTTGTCCATGGAGGGGGAGTTTAAATAAAATGGCTAGGCTGGCTACCAGGGCCAATTGAGGGGTGCATTTGGTTGCTTATGTGGAGGGCAGAGAAACTCCAATGAGCAGCTGGGCTGATTTAGCCTTTGGGTTTGAATTGGGTATAAATCCCTTGTCTTGGCCATGGTTTTGGCCATTTTCTAGCCACCAAGGTGGTTGGTCGGCTAGGCATTGGTCTCCTCTTGGCTCATGGAAGTCAGGGGGTGGCTAATGATGATTATCTTCCAAGCGTAAGTGATGATGTTGGAGATATTTCAAGTTAGGTCCAAAAATGGGTTAAAATCCCTTAATTTGGGGATCCATTGGTCCATATCTTGTCATGGTGGTTTTAGCAAGGTTTAGCCCGGTCTTTAGAAAGGTTTTAGTGGCTGTGAAATCATTACTTTGGTGGCTTAGGTGGCTTAGACATGGTGCTTAGACATGGTTAAGTCAATTTTGGGTGAAAGGGTCCAAGTGAGTGCAAATGACCAAAACTTGGGTTTGGGATAGGCTAGCCATGTCAATTGGCCCAATTAAGTATTTCATTTGGTGTAGGTGATTGTAAGGAAAAATTTTGGTGAAGGATGGAAATGGTTTTGAGTTCAATTGGAGGGTCAATTTGAAGGATATTGGAGATTTGGTCAATTTGGGCATGTTGGGCTAGACTTGGGTCTAGATTGGGTTAGCCTTGGGCTAAGTCTAAATTTATTATTGAAAATGGTCTAAGTCTAAATTTATTATTGGAAATGGTCAATAGGAACCTCATGTAGAGTTTTCAACATAAATTGGGTGCCAATTTTGGGGTTAAGGCAATCAATTTGGTGAAATTTGGGGACATAGTCAATTTGGAGCTTTTTTAGATTTAGATCAAAACTAAATAAAATTGAGGCTTCATTAAGACTAATTGATGGTCAATTTTGATGTTTAGGAATGTTATAATGCATTGATGGTCAATTTTGATGTTTAGGAATGTTATAACGAGTTTTTATAATGCGTTTTCAACATAAATTGTGGCCAATTGAGTGGGCTATTGGTTCAATTTGATGAGATTAGTTCATAGAGATTAGGTCATGTGACAAAAATGGGGGGTTTGGCTTAAATCAAAATTGGGCTCAAAGCATGGGCCAATTAGGCTTGGATTTGGTTTATTTTGGTCATATGAAGGGTTATTTGAGTTTTGGATTGAAATTGGTGGAGATTGGGGTCAAATTGATGGAGATTTGAGTTGAATTTAGGAAAATTTGGGCCTTTAAAGGTAATTTTGGGGAGCTTGTTCAAAGATGGTCAAATTGGCCAAATTGGGTCATATGGTAGTTGAAAAAAATGAAATTAGGAATATTTGAAATATTTTGGGAATTTTTAGAATTTTTTGAATTTTGGGCTAAGGAGGGGTATTTTGGTAATTTGGCAATTTTTGGTGATTTTGGGTAATTTGGTTATTTACAAAAGGTTTGAAATGATTTTTGAACAATTTTGGGTATTTTGGATAAATTTGAGAATTTTGACCAAATTTAGGGTTTCAAGGGTACTTAGGTAATTAAGGGCGAGGCTAAGTATTTGGGGTAAAATTGGGAAACTAACCACCAAAAGTAAGCCATGAAATAATGAAAACCCCATTTGGGTCTTCTATGTACTGGTCTTAGCTAAACTCTAGCCTAGGGCTATTAGGTTTAGGGGACAATCTACATGAGTTTTCTAAAGGCTCAAGGGACCAAAGTCAAGAAGTTATGGGTTTAGAGTAGTGAGTGATTGTGAGTGTAGTAAATGCCTTAGCTCTAGACCAACATCCAGGGTCAACCCTAAGGTCAAATAGCCCTATATGAACTCTCCTTGAGCTCCCCCATAATGACCCCACCTACTAAGTGCTAGAGGTTATGACTAATATGTGGAACTTCAAGTTGAGTAAAGAATATTTTAGAATTTTTAATGGTGAGGGTGCCTTTTCTAGTTTTCTAAGAATAGTCAATAGGAAAGTACTATGGCTAGACCCTAGGCTATTAAAGAGAAAGACTAGACCTCAACCAAAGTGAGGTCAACATGTTCGTGAACTGCAAATTAGACCTCAACCAAAAGTGAGGTCAACATGTTCGTGAACTGCGGGCTGCGTGGGAAGCTTATGTGGAAAGCACAATGATTGGGAGCATGTCGCATGGGGCTTCGGAGCTGTCTAAGATGAGTTGGCTGCCGCGTGGATAAGTAGATAAATATGGTATTTTTTATTTAAATAAATTCAAAAACTTCAAAAATTCATAACTTGGTGTAGAAAATTTATAAAAATAAAATAAAAATATCCACTTGTTCAGTGAATAGAGGAGAATAATGTGGAATAAAAATAAAATTATTTAACATATTTCTAATTTTTTTATTAATTAAATACTCACTGAACTATTTTAATTTGAATTAAGTAAATATTAATCACCATGGCTTGAAACTTTGGGGATTGATTCTTCATGATAGTGAGGATGACCCCTGATTTTTCTAAGGTCAAATGACACCTCTAGCTCTGAATCCCTAATTTTCAAGTCTATTGACTCATTTTTGCTTAAATTAATTATTATATAAATTAAATATTAATAAAAAATATGAATATTGCTTTGGTAGGTTCCTTGTGGTCAGAGGACTCTAGGAAAAATGTAAAATGTGTTTAAATGATTATGCATAATTTTTTAGCTAATTAAGTGTCTAAAATTCAGAGTAATTTAAATAAATATAATAATATTAAAAAATTAACAAAATTGATTCTACCTTGTAAATAATGACCACTTTGACTCACTGAAAAAGTTTGAAACCAATTTGAGTTAAATTAATCACTAAAGTCTATTTTCAATTTAAAAGCTTAAAAATGAATAAATGACATTTTTACATTAAAATAATTATAATAATGAAACTATAATTAGGAAAATTATGAAAAGTGATTTTCTGAGTTCCTTCTGATTAGGGATATTAAGGAAAAAAAATTATTAAAAAATAAGTAGTTCATTTTTTAGCTACTTTTTAAATTAAAAATAATTAAAAATATCTAAAAAAAATTGAAAAAATATGAAAATGCCTAAAATATTTCTAATTGTTTCTTGATCACATGGGACCCTTTAGAATATTTTTTGTGATTTTTCTAATTTAGTTATGTATTTTTAAATGCTCAAAGTGTATTTTTTTAATTTTCCATTAAAATAATCATAATAAATTAAATAAAAATAAAAAAAATGAAAAGTTTATTAAAAATGAAAAGTTTATTTAAAATGAAAAGTTTATTTCTCTGAGTTTTTTGGACTTAGAGAGATTTAATAAAAATATAAAAAAAAATTGAAATCAAATTATATTTTATATTCAATTAATCATTAAAATCAATAAATAATTGTAATAACTAAAATATAATTTTAAAAATCATGAAATTTTATCCTAGTGGTCCTCTAACCTAGGTGAACCTTTAATAATTTTCCCATGAATAGAACATTTACTTTGATTAGTTAAATAAAATCAACATTGAAAATCCTATTTTTTAGTTAAAATAATTATATAAATTAAATAAACTATTAGAAAAATTATGATTTCTAGTTTGATATTTTAATTGACCAATGAGTGGGTACCATAAAAATTTAAAAGTGATGTGGGTTGTATTTGATGAGTTATGAAGTGGAGAGCCCTAGGGGCAAAATTGTAATTTTAAGATTTTGATACCATAATTAAATTTTAGGTTAATCAAAGGAATAAATGGGTAATTTTGATCATAATAAACCTTTTTGGATGTTTGAAAGATAATGGGTTAAGAGGTAGAAACCAATTTGCCACCTCTTCATGATAATGTTAAAATTGTAATTTCATAAATTGTTATGACTTGGAGGTTAATTCAGTTGAATGATACTAAGGTAGTGGGCTTAAGCTAAGAAGATAATAATTCACTTATTTGAAGCCCATAATTGGTGACTAAATGATAGCATGATCCTTTAACAAGAATTGATCTCACCTAAATTAACATTTTGATTATTACAAATCTACCTTGAGATTGAATTTAAGGGCTTGGCGGTGAGCTAGGCTTGGTATTTAACCTTGTTTAATGAGGATTAGAAAAGAAAAACATGATTAATTAATGAATACCCTTAAACACTACAAGCCCAACTTTAGTGGTGGGTATAAGATTCTTAATGATTTGAGTTTGCCCTAAGGGTACCCACTTTCATAACTCTTAAGTAGAACATTAAGTGACTATCAGACTACCCCACTCTTGGGATGAATAAAATATTAATGTTCACTGAGCATAGGGTGTATTAAGTCATTGAACATAAATTTAACTATGGATGATTAACTGAACAATATAATAAGTTCAAATGAACTCAAAAAATTTTAAAGGGTTTTAAAAGTTGTTTAGGGTTATGCCCAAAAACTTTTACTACCTTGTGGATATTTTGATGGACAATTGAACTTATTATAATTTGTTCTAGAAAATCATCCATTGAAACTTTAGAGGCCCACCAAGTTATGCCTCGGGACCCGCTAATCCACCTAAATCAATAAAAATACCCTACACTACTTATCCTATATTAATTGACCCAATGTTCAACAATTTGAATCTTCTCTAAGGTATTTAAATCCTTGTGAGCAACTGGGGATATTTGTGTTTGCTACATATGGATCATCGGGCTTATGTAAGTCTGAGGTCTAGGTGGCTAGGGCAATGACGATAATGCTAATGTGTGCTAAAATGAGGGATACGATGTGGGACTTTAGAACAGTATCTCCTACCTCAAGGACTGTTAATAAAAGGAGAGGATAAGGATTGATGATACTATTTGATGACTCTTGAGAAGAAAAATACCCCCTGATACTCTTATGTTGTTTGTAGTTTTAGCTCGATCAGTTTGATTTACCTGTGGACTGCATCACTCTACAAAATGTTTTAAAAAAATTTCTTTTGCATGATAAAGTTTATATGCATGAAAACTTCAAATGAAAATTTATAAAGGTCTACGGTTAATTGCTTGGATTGAGGTTAGGACTGCCCTACGTAGATTATCGGGTTGGTATCTCTCACTTAAAGTTGGAAAGCACATAGTCCAGCTCTGAGCCTCCACCTTTACTCATGTCTTACACCAAGTTTTGATCTTCCATATGTGATTACGGGTTTTCTTTTTTACTTGGGTTTCGCTAATGACTAGTTTTTTCTGACTTTTCCATACCGAATGCTTTCATTTACTTTCTTGCAATTTATTTAATTACTACAAATATATTATGCTTCATGTTGCTAACCTTGCAGCGGGAGTAGCGAGAAGATGACAGGTATGCATGCATTGCAATTTTATTTCTTTACTTTACAACACGTTTCTTACCAACATTTATTTAGTTCACCTGCAAAACTGTGTCAAAACTAAAAATTACAAAACCTATTTTAAAAAACTAAAAAACGTTTTTTCAAAATAACCAAAACATTAATTTCCTAACACATCCTTTTGAATTTATGGGAGTCCCTCGGATGAGGTAACAACCAGTTGCTACAAGATCTCCTTAATTTAAATGTGTTTAGAAACTCATTTAAACTAAGTAAATTAAAGAGAAAATAGTGGTACCAGAATGAGGGAACTGTGGGATTCTAACTGGTGTCACTCTAATGAACTTTAACCCCCCTCCGTAATACTTGAATAATAACAAAAATTTTCATTTAAACCTTTTGAACCCTTAGACTTGAGGACTATTACATCTACGAGGAGTTTGGAACTAACTCCCTGGGCAGCATGACAAGGATATATAAAAGAACAACTTTGAGAGAGCAAATGAATCTACAACAGCAATCTCCTCCTTAGAATTAAATAACAAGCCATAGGAAATTGAGGATTTTTGCTTAGTGCAACATAAAACCCCATCTTATCTTTAGGCCTTTACACAATCATGTTGTGCAATTTAAGCCCTAACTTGCCTTAGGTTCTGAGGTTGTCGTTTGTTACGCATAGATCATCTTATCTTCCATCTTATTTATATGATTGTGTCATATAGATGTAAGCCCGTGTCGACACTATTTTTGGTTAAGGAGTTGCCCGTTAGAAGCTGGCGGCCGCCGGAATCGAAGTCCCGTCGCCCGCTTCAGAAGGACATTTAATTTAATTTTTTTTTCTAGTTCAGAAAAATATGAAATCAAATTGACCCCATATTTTTCATAGTTTAAATGAAAAAGCGTTGTACCTCAAACCCTGTATCTATTTCGAAGGACAAACACAAGACTTGAGGATGAGACTCGATCAAATAAACTAAGAAAAATATGATGTCTGTTTGGTCTGTGAAACCATTTTATTTGTTGATAATTTCCGTTATTTAATATGAAGAATTAAATAGGGTTTATGTTAAGCTGGGTTTGTACAAGCTTCCTATAAGGGTAGGCCTCTATGGTTAATTACATCTTAAATAACCAAAGTCACCTAAGAAAACTCTGGATAAAATCAAGGAATCAATTGATGAATTCCAGAAATCCAGCTGATTAAACTCCATGGGGTATCATAAGAACCATGGATAATGTTAATAAGCTGCAAGGAGTCAGATTCAACCTATAGCTGGTTAAAATGGCAAGATCTGGCTAAATTTATGGCCCAAAAGACAGCTTGCCATTGTGCTTCAAGGGAGTTTAAAGCTTTAACAGGAGATTGAAAAAATAAGATACATCTCCCCTCATGATTCCTGAAGACACCACCAATACCAGCAGACTGAGATTTATAGCTACC
Organism: Phalaenopsis equestris; assembly: GCF_001263595.1. Taxonomy (NCBI): domain Eukaryota; kingdom Viridiplantae; phylum Streptophyta; class Magnoliopsida; order Asparagales; family Orchidaceae; genus Phalaenopsis; species Phalaenopsis equestris. Next base: position 166,477 of record NW_018252180.1, on the reverse strand, counting down.
ATCAGTGTTAACTTTGGTCCATCCAAGCTTTGGGAGAGTCCAACAAATTTTCAAGATTTTGGCAATGTGAGGCTTGAGAGATGGGCTCAGCTCCAACACAGCTTCAAACCTTTTAAATTTAATCAATTTTTGTATAAGAGCAATACAATTTAGACCTCCCTTCGTCGGATCTAAATGGGAGTTGTCATGCTTTAACTGGCTTCTAGCCATCCAGACAAACCAAGCCATAATGCTGGGGATGTCTTGAATATTGAATCCCCTCCAATCAGACCAGCAATTATAAAAA
>NW_018252180.1:165268-165819 GCF_001263595.1 Phalaenopsis equestris | reverse complement strand
ATTGGAGTAAGATTCCGGCTGCAGAAAGGAAGAATTGGAGTAAGATTCCACTTATCATGTTCCCAGATGTCCTTCACAAGAAATGGAGAGACTAGAAGGCAATGCTCCTGAAGAAGGCAACCTTCCAAAGACCAATTATCCCACCAAAGGTTTACCAAGCCCTCACCAATATCCCAGACATACATTTGTTTAACATCCTTCCTAATCTGTAACATCCTCTTGCAGATGGGGGAATCCCCTAAACCCACAGAAAGTTGGGTGGGGTGTTGATGCTTGCAATATTTGCCCCAAAGGAATTCAGCCCAAAGGGAGGACTGAGATCTAAATTTGAACCAGAGTTTACTGAAATTAGTGTGCATAAGTTGGAGGAAGGACTTGAAGCCTAACCCACCCTCCTCAAAGGGTTTACACACCTTAGCCCAAGTTGTCCAGTGTTTTTGCTTCCTTTGGCCAGCCCATAGAAATCTATTGAAGATCCCTTCTAATAATCTCTGAGAAGACTTTTTCAAGATGTTCATTTGCAGTAGATAGGATGGAAAAGCAGATAGAAC
>NW_018252180.1:163470-165135 GCF_001263595.1 Phalaenopsis equestris | reverse complement strand
AGGATCTGTGGCTATAAAAGGAGTGACGTTTCTTGGATGCCAACTCATTCAAGCTTCTTGATAAGTAGTCAAAAACTAAGATAAAAATTGTAGGGGAAAGGGGGTCACCTTGTTTTATACCTCTAGAAGCACTGAAAAAACCATGGAAGGATCCATTGATGAAGATAGAATGGAAGTTATTGGTCAGCCATCTGTTGATTAGAGAGACAAAGGAGGGGGAGAAGCCTCTAGCAGTAAGAACCTGTTCAATGAACTTCCAGCTGATTGTATCATAAGTCTTTTTGATATCCAATTTGAAAATTAAGTTGCCTCCTCTAAAGATACTGTCCAAGTCCAGTACCAACTCTTGGGCCAAAAGCACATTATCAACAATACTTCTATCCTTGATGAAAGCTGACTGATTCTTGCAGATGAGCTGATTAGGTGAGGTTGTAATCTTTGAACCAATACTTTTCTGATTATCTTAGATATAACAGAAGTGAGACTAATGGGTCTGAAATCTTCCCATTTGTGAGGAGTTTTGTCCTTGGGAACCAAGGTAATGGTAGATGAGGAAAACTATTTAGGGAGGTCAGCCCCCCAGAAAAGCCTTTTGGACAATAGCAATGACCTCACCCTTCATAATTAGCAAGGTCTTTTTATAAAAATCTGCAGTGAAGCCATCAGGACCAGCAACTTTTGTGCTGTCAATAGAGTTTAGAGCTTCCCATATTTCCTTTTCATCTGGAATATCAGTGAGATATAGGCTTTTGGTGAATTCCCTTTCCTTATCAAACAATCAAACAGTGTATCTTTAATGGCTGGGGGAGAGGATGAATTTTATCTGAACATATTTTGAAAGTAATGTACAACATCATTAGCTATTCCATCAGCATTGGGAATCCAGTGACCCTCCTGAGAAAGGATTTTGTGAATTGTGTTGATTTTCCTTTTATAATTGATGCAAGCATGATAATATTTAGAGTTCCTATCACCCTCACAAAACTTAATTTTGTTTGACTTTTGAGCATAGAAAGCCTTTTGCATATTGATTTGATCCAGCAAGTGTTCATTTACAGACTGAAGGTCCATTTCAGACCCTATGCCAGAGGATAAGAGCTATTCTAATTGTTAAACATTTTGTTCAGCTGCAAGGACTTTTTTTATCAATGTTCTTCACCACCTCCCAGTTCCAATTTGAGAGATGTTTACTGACTTTTTTATGTAAAAGCCAAAGCTTGATACCTGGGATGTGATGATGGACATCAGTCCAGGTCATTGATACTTGATTGAGAAAATTCCCATGCATTGACCACATATTAAGATATCTAAATTTGGCTTTAGTTTTAGAAGAGGAGGAAGATATTTGAATGAGCAAGGGTCTATGATCAGACCCACTCATAGCTAAGTGTTTTACAGAAGTATGTAGGAAATCTCTAAACCAAAAACCATTTACCAAAACTCTATCAAGCCTCTCCCAAATCTTCCCCTTCTCCAAGTAAACTTAGGGCCAATAAACCCCAAATCAAAAAGACCAGCAGACTGAATGTTATCATTGAATGTGTTTATTTTATTGATATCAGGAGATCTCCCACCCTTCTTCTCACTAGGTGAAGAGAGGTAGTTGAAGTCACCCCCCACTAACCAGAAATCCCTTATAGAGGTACTGAACTCTTGTAACTGTTG
>NW_018252180.1:151837-163102 GCF_001263595.1 Phalaenopsis equestris | reverse complement strand
AAGAAAGAGGGGGGCATCCTCCAAAGAAGATGAAGAGGGGAGTAGATTCTTTAATTCCAAAGGCAATTTCTTCTTTTTCGTTTTCTGGACTTGCCAACCATCTTCAAGATTTTTGGCTAATTGCAAAATCAAAGGGTCTTCCTCTGGTAACTCAATAGCTGTTATCTCTTAATCAACAGGGAGTGTAGGATGTTCAGTACAAAGGGTTTGTTCAATTTGAGTAGAATTTGGCAGAAGGTGAAGTTGCTCAGTTAATGGTTCATGGATATTTTGGGGATTTGGTACCTCACCCTCTTTTTCCATATCTTGGAGTAGCTCTAGTTCAGTTTCATCATGGGCCCTAGTCCCTGACAACTCAGAAACATTAACAGCATAGTCAGCAGCAGTTGGCAGCTTAGTGTCATGTGATTCAAATTCCTTAGGATGAGGTCTGGGAATCTTCTTTCTGAGGTTGGGATGAAGTCTAAAGCATTTCTCATCAGTGTGGCCAAACATATTGTAATGATGGTAATAGTAAGGTCTTTGTTTAGCTATGATTTTCTGCCAATATCCACTATGCTCAGTGCCTAACCAAATTTCCTCCACAGCTGGTAGAGTAATAGTTCTTTCAACCAAAATTCTGGCTACAGAAGACCTAGATAACTTGAAAGTGGGGGCATCCAATTTCAGAGGTCTTCCCAAAGCTTTGCCAATGTTGAAGAGGACTTTGTGGTTGAAAAAGTGTAGTTTAAGTCCAGGTAACTTAAACCAAATGGGGACAATGGGAAGTTCTTTGTTGGGATCAAAATCAAGAGTCCACTTTAAAAGCTTCATTGAGATTCCTTCAATCAAGATAGATTGTTTAGAAAAAATTCTAGCATGGTCTTCCTCCCTTGAGAGATTAATAAGTATGTGCCTACCATCAAGTAGGCCTACTTTCGAGGCCCCTTTAAATTTCAGTCAATCAAAATATCTTCTCACAGATTCCATCTTAGGATGGCCAAGTGGAAATTTACCAATTAAGGTGAATTTTTGACATTCAGTAAGACCATTTAGGTCCTCTTCAGTTAAATAGATAGTCAATTTCCCACTTTTCTTGCATATGGGTTTGAAGAGAGGGTCATTACCCTCATGCTATTCTTGAGGAAAAACCAAATCATCAGGATTCTGAACTTTCTTCTGACCTTTCCCAACAATGTCAGCTAAAGTAGACTTGGCCCACTGAATATTGGTGTCAATATCAATTGGATTTGGGTCAGACATCACTGAAAAAGCCTTATCAGAGATAGAGCTGACCCAAAGATGTCAACTGCCAGTGAAATCCAAAAGAGACCAACCACACAGTAGGTAGGAGATTCAAAGCAACCAGCCAAACAAAACAACAAGAAAATAGTGAGGCTAAGCAATGGAACAGTAAAGAAAACCTTATCAGAGATAGAGTTGACCCTGAGTTGTCAACTGCCAGTGAGACACCAAAGCAAAACCAACCCCACAGTAGGTAGAAGACAAAAAACAACAAAACAGTTGGCTAAGCAATGAAACAGTAAAAATTTGAAAAAGCCAAAATCCGGGAAGATGTAAAAGCTTAGAGAATAGTAGAACCTGCAAGATCCAGTGATGAGAGGAAAGAAATCCAGTTGAGAGTAATGGGATAGCAAAGATTAGGCCATCTATAGTAGCATTTTGAGCCATTCTGCCGAAACCCTAGCAGAGCAACAGATGAACCAGCCGCCACCCATGGTTATATATATATATATATATATATATATATTTATATGTATCATTTTCTTGTATGGTATATATATTTATTTTTCTTTTATGATCTTATATATATACATCAAAAATATGACCCTACAAATCTTTAAGATATTCAACGGATCGCACTAAAAAGATACCAAAAAACTATATTAGAATAGTAGAAAACAAATGCATCATCATTTCATTCGGTCAGATCATGGGTCGACTGATGGAAAGCACATCTAAATGAATAAAAAATTATGCACCCGATCTGAGGAATGATTGTATATGATCAACCCCCTCTACCAAATTCTAGAATCCCTCACCAAGAGAACTAGTGGTGGCTGCCTGGAACACCTTGCCAACCATCTATGAAGTTCACTTGTACAAAAAAAAGTTGTTCGTCATATTATTGTAACACACCCTCAGCTTAATGTTCTAAGTCTATCTTTATGATAAGAAGGTATCTATGGGGAGTTCCTTCAAAGAATGTTTCTCGATGACCTTCTTGCCAACCAAGAAACTCTCAGTCAATCGAGTGACAAAAAGTTTAGCATCAGTAGATGATTAATAACCAACTTCAAACAGTTATGAAGGTAAAATGGTGCCAATGAAGGTTATAAATATCAAAAGAACTCAGAGTCAATTACAAATATTTAACTATGTAATGGCACATTTATCACTTTTAACATTTCTATTATAATAGGTAAAATTATGTAACTTTTTTTACACTCCATATAATCTATTAATAAGGGTGTCATTTCTACAAGAAGGGACTATTGTATCTACTTTGGAAAATCTTGTGTTACTTCTAATTCTTTTTCCTTTATTCCCCTCATCCATCCTACACTTTATCTCTTGAGAGTGACCCACATGAGTTTTCGGGATTCGACATCCTAAAAGGTGTGGCAAGCATGGAGTCATGTCATTGACAAGAAGAGGCGTGCATCAAAGAGAAGGTATCTACCTAGAGGAAACTTTAAATATTGTTTTCATTCAAGAATTCGTACAATATTGAGTTCAGAAACTCCAAGACTGAATGGAACACAAGCTCTTCCAGGACCTATTGTAGAACTCGCCCACATTGTGCTTAAACTGAGAACACAAGCTCTACCAGAACCAACTCCTCAAGCACCAATGTCTAAAAACCATCAGATGGCTCAGTAGCCAAACGAGTTGGGGAATCCCCATATCAAGGCAACAATAGGTCCATGCTAAGAAACTAAACACAAGCAAGTGAATAGAAGTTTACTACCAATTGGAGAATGCTTTCTCTTAAAAGATTGTTGATGCATAAGCCCTTGAGAAGTTCAAGAATCCATCTTTGAGTCCTGCTAGCATCAAAGCGATCAAGAAAATCACATTGCATCCTTTGAGTTAGCTATATGCCTTCTTAAAATTTTTGATCCAATAAAATATTGATTGTCCTTCAGATTCAACTCTCCAGTGAATAAATGGACTCCCAATGAGAATTATTACTTTCTTTTGTGAATTAAAGAAATTATGAATGGTGTATTTCTCTAGTTCCCAAAAGACTCTCAAACACTCTGAAGCTCTATGACCGGTCAAATAGGAACCAAATAAGAGTCTTCGAGCATATGTCACATTGATCCAAATGGAGATACAAGAAGCGAGCAACCTGGGCCAGCAATAGCAATGATTGTCCTGGCACAAAACTTGGGAGTACCTAATTTAAATACTTCTTGTGTTAACGTAAACTTTATTCTTTAGTTGGCTAAAATATTAAGGTAGGGGGATACGTCAACCTGCCTATTTTAAAAGGTTAAAATTTTGACCGCTGCATAGACAAAAAAGCCTCACGAGATGATAGGTAAAAGGAGAAGGATGTTGTTGGCCTCACTTATGTGAGAACCTCTTCTCTCTCTGTAGAAACCTAGGGTTTAGCTTTAGGTTTTCCTAGTAACTTACTTAAATGTCTAGGAAGGGAGCGCAAAACTTTGAACCAATCTAGTACTCACTTAGGATTTCCTAAGGTTAAGTCGAAACCCTCATTCCCTTGTTGAGATAGTTGGATGTCTAGTATAGTGGAAGCCCAAGTGGACTTCCTGTAGGTTGAGGATGCCCTAGGTTACACATGGAGATCAAACTACTAGGAATTCCCCTAAAGACCCATTGAATACCCCAATAATTCTCATTGACCTAGGAAAGCCCATTGGATGAGGGGTTTTTTTCTCTGACCACATTTACTTAAAAGCCCTCGAAATCCCTGAACAAAAAAATTGAAACTAAAGGTGAGTGATCAGTCACCAAAGTCAGACTTTGATCTCACCTAATTTTTCCCAACACAAATCAACCCTAAATTTGGCATAAACCCTAAAAATATCAACCTGACCCTAAAAATTGAAATTAATAAAATTCAAATAGTCCATTAGTGAAACACTAAACTCTCTAAAAAATCAAAATTACCCCAAACTATTATGAAAAATGACATTTAATCATCAAAATGAATTTATGAAGGTTCACCAAGCTTAATCCTTTTTTACCAGCCTTAATCATCTAAGGCTATGCTTAACTACAAAATCCCAACCTTAATCTTAAGCCCAAAGCATCATGGGAGATTCCATGACCCATCACTCATGGCTCATTCCCCATGGGCCAACCATGGCTCAAATGACCCAACTAATCTACCACGATAATACAACCTAATCATTAATAACATGACCCAACTAATCTACCATGATAATACAACCTAATCATTAATAACTTAAAATAAAATTAAACATAAAATAAGAACAAAAAGACAAACCATGCACACTTAACTAAGGAGACTAACACATGGAATTTAAGTCCAACTCACCCATGCTCAATTCTTGGGGAGCCAAACTTAGGCCAAGGGTTAGTTAGACAAGACTATTTCTAGTCCTAGCCACCCTATCAAAAGTTCCCATAATTACTCTAAGATCCTTACCATGACACCTTCACCCCCGTTGGAATCATCATGCTCAAGGCATCAAAGATGATTAAAGCAACCATTGTCAAAAGCCTTTGGAATCATTATGATTATTGTTTATGGAGTCGCTTGAGTCTCCCAAGCAGGTAGAGCTCCCTACATGGCATCCCATGACTATAAAATGAGTAAACCAGAGAGCCTTATGGACACCTCAATTTCTCAAAACACTCTCTCAAACTCCCTTCCTTCAAAACCAAAGTTTCTTCAACAAACCTTAGAGGCCACCTTTCATCATTTCCATGTCATCTCCACCACCCACAACACTAATTTTCCCTCCGAAATCCTAGTTTTTTGGGTTTTGACATCATCCTTGCCAAAACTTCATTTTAACCCACCCTCCCATATGCTTAACAGGGTTCTAAATCCTCTCTCTCAATCAATATCATCCCTTTTTGCACCCTCTAACCTTCCTCAACACCAACTTGAGCCACCTTCTGGTCTAGTGCATAATTAGGCACAATCTCAAAGCAAATTGAAGTAAAGTTATGACATCAAGGTGATCATCTTTGTCAAGCCTAATTGAGGCCTTATCACTTGGAATAATGTAATGGCTGGAATTGACCATTTTTTCTAGGTTTTGTTTTTTGTGAAACAAAACTGCAATGCATCCCCACTTAACTGTTATTTTCGTCCCACCTAGACGAAGCTATAAGATCAAACCCCATGCAATTTTGTGGAGTGTAGGGTGACATCCTTAGTGCAGCTTGATTCTATGTCATGTGGAGATAATAAATGGATGCCATCCATTTTCATGTATTTGAAATGGATGACAGGGTTGCAAAACTCTTGGAATGAAACACCAGATCGTGGACCACCTAAGTGTCTGCGTGTAAAGCACAATCAACAGCGAAGCGCCATGTGGACCTTGGACGCGTACAAGGAATGTCAAGGCACCGACGAGGATAAGTAGGGAATTTAAGTTTTTTTTTAAATTATTAAATCCATAAAATACCTATATGCTTTAAAACTTTATAATTTTGTAGATACAAATCACAAAAATAGCTATGAACTCACATAACAAAGGAAAAAATAATAAATACAAAAAAATAAAATAATTAACATATAATTAAATTTTAATTAATTAATTAAAATAAAAATCACAATTAAATATAAAATATTATAAAAATGAGATTTTCAAGATTTATTCCCTCTATGAACAAGGATATAGTTTAATTTTTCCAAAGTCAAGGGATTTCTGTAGCACCAAAATGTCAAATTTTCCATCAAAATTATTTTTTTTGAAAAATAGTTATAAAAAAATAAAAATTTGTAAAATAAAAATTTGGATAGAAATTAAAATGAAAGATTAGGACAACAACCCTAAAAACTAAAATGAGTATTTTTACCTCTCAAAACATAAAAAAAAATTAGAGTATTAAGGTAAATGAGTAAAATTACAAATTTTTTTATTTCAGCCCAAATCATCACCTAAACATAAATTAAAAAAGAAAATTAACATTAAGTTTATTAGAGAAATTTAATATCAAGACTACTCTTTCAGTTGTAAGATCACAACACTCAACTAAAGCCATGAACCTAATTTGGGTCTAAACCAAGTTAGACCTTAATTAGTACAATTTAGGTCTAACTTGTCTTCTGCCAAACTCAACCTAAGTAACTTCAAAATTAAACTTAGGTTTAGCCCCAATCAAGACCTATTCCAAACAAAATCTCAACTTAAAATTCAACCTAGGTCTAACCTAACCTAGACCCAACTCAATCTACACTCAATTTGAACTCAACCTAAACCTTAAATAACCTTTAAATTCAATTAAATTCTAACCCATCCTAAGCCTAGAACAACTCAACTCAAACTAAAAACATAACCTGGGTCTTACCCAACTTAGACCAATCTCAGCTTAACTCAACCCCACTCAAGTCTATCCAACTTAGACTTGATTCATCCAAAATCTAAATTTACAGGTCTGTTCTGTTATCGTTTTCTAGTTTATTTGGTGTGCTCAAAATAGTTGTAAGCATGATGGCCACGTTTTTTTCTAGTTCAAATTATTTTTATTCTATCAAAAGTTGTGTTTATAAAATGTTGAAACATGGGAACTTTAAGGCTTCTTGTAATACTGATGTAATTTTGGTTAATTGGCCTGCTCCTATTAATGGGTTTATTAAGCTCAATACAGATGGTAGTTGGAGTAATTCTGCTGGAAGTATTGGTGGTATTTGTTGAGACTCTTTTGGTAAGGCTGTTGTATGGTTTTTAGCACTTGTTGTTGCTTCAAGTGTTATTGAAGCTGAAGCTGAGGTTGTGATTGTGGGACTTGAATTGGCTTTAAAATGTGGTTGGAAAAATTGAGAAGTTAAAATGGATTCTTTTGGGCTTTGTTCATTTTGTTGTAGGAATAGAGATTATCCATGGAATCTTACAATTGAATTGAAAAGAATTTTTCTCTGACGATTGGTATGTAGATTCGTTGGCTTTTCATTCATCGTGAAGAGAATAAATGTGTTGATTGGGATGCTAAGCAAGGGATGCAGACTCAAAAAGTTATTTTGTCTAATAAATTTTTTGAGATTCTTAACTTTTTAATTAGGGGTGATATAATGGATTCCCCTATATTCATATTTCTTCTTGATTTTTTTTTTGTTATTTTGGGTGTAAGGTGAGTTGTATTTTTATTTTTATGGATTAGGAACCTTTTTTATTTTTTTTGTATTGTTTTTGTGAGTTGTACAGGGTTTAGGTTGGGTTCCTTTTCCAAATTTTGTTTTCTTTGAATTTTTTTTAATAAATTGGGGCCTTTTAGTGCTTTTTATTAAAAAAAAAGGTATAATATAACATAGACCTAATTCATCTTAACTTATGTTTTAAATCTTAAAATTGAACATTCAATGTTTGCCTAATACAACCTCAGTCCTTACTCAACTTAATTCAAAATTTAAACTTAGTTTAGGTTTAACCTAATTTAGAACTACCTTAATTAAGACTTAATTGGACTATACTTAACCAATCCCAAAATTCAACTTAGTTCAAACCTAAATTAGGCCTAAACCAACCTAATCCAAAACCTAAACCACAAACTTAACTTTAAGTTTATTTCAAATCAGACTTGACTCAATAAAGTTTTATTTGAACCAATCCTAGGTCAACCCGAACTAACTCGGGTTCACCCAAACCAACTTAAACGAAACCCATGTCAATCCAGCCTAACTCTGGTTAAACTAAATCAACTTTAGCTCATTATGGGTCAACCCAACCTAATTCGAGTTAACCCAAACAACGTTAAACCAAACTTGGGTCAACCCGACCTAAATTTGGTTATATAAAACAAACTTAAACCAATCCCATGTCAACTAGATCTAACTTGGGTTGACCCAAACTAATAATTTAAGCTTAGGCCAACCAAGCCTAACTTGAGCTAACCCAAACCAACCCTAAATTAAACCTGGGTTGACTCGACCTAACAAGGGTTAACCCAAACCAACTTAAACTAAACCCAACCAAAATCGGGTTAACCCAAACCAACATAAGTAAAATATTGGGTCAACCCGACCTAGCTTAAGTTAACCTAATTGAATCTCAACCAAAACTAGGTCAGCTTGACCTAGCTTGTGTTAAAACAAACCAACCTAAAACAATCCTAGATCAACCCAACCTAAGTCTAGTTAACCGAAATTAACGTAAATCAAACTTGGGTCAGCCTAACCTAACTCCAGTTAACCTAAGTCAACCTTAACCTAGCTTGGGTCAATCTGATCTAACTTAAATCAAACTCAAATAACCTTAGTTAAGGAGTATTTAACCTCTCAAAAGATGATAAAAACACACTTATCCTCATACCAGAGTTGGCACAAGTTGAAATACAAAATTAATATAAAAAACATAACACAAAAAATGTCATAAAAATGATCAAAACTTAAAATCCAATCATAAAATGCAATTAGGTTTGAGATAGAACTTTGAAGGAGGCAACCGATGGTTGCTAACAAAGTACTGATACACCAAAATAATATGTTGTCTTATGTATACATTTTATGCTTATTTTTGGTGATATTGCACCTTAAATAAGGGTATTTTCATGTTTTTGTTACAGGCATATAAATTTTAGGAATTTGGAGAAAAAGTAGCAAAAAGGATTAAATTTAGAGCTAAAACTACAAATTTTGTGATTCTAATGCCTGAAGCATCAGAACTGGTGCCTGAAGTGCCACTTTATAGAGAGCTGGCACCTGAAGTTACATTTGACAAAGAGCTGGCACCTGAAGTGCCAAAATCCATCACAATGCAATTCTAAGCAGGATGGCGCCTGAAGCGCCAAAACCAGTGCCTGAGGTGCCAGAGATGACTTTTTGCTGATTAAAGTGGTTCAAGAAAAAATTTGGGCGAATTTTAAAGTGACACTTATTCTAAACATACCATTGAGTAATTTAGTGCATGTAGACACTTTGGAAGGTTCTCTTATGAAGGGATATGTTTATGGAGGGAATTTTGAATAATTTTTGGAGGGAGGTAGCTTCTAATAAAAAAAAGAGAAGTCTAAGGCTTGAAGAGAGAGGCTTGTGAGGGATTGTGAAAAAAAGGAAAGAGAGAGGAAGAGAGAGAGAGAAGTCAAGGGCTTGGAAATTTTCTTCAAAGATTGTAAGAGGAGAGGGAAGGTGAGTGGTTTTTTGTTTACTACTTTTCTAAAAGAGAATTGAGAGTTCATGTAAAAGGGAAAATGCTTGAAGAGAACTTCTAGGGATTTGATTGGAAAGGATTGTGAGATAAGTCGTTTTCTTTCATTTCTTTATTTTTGTAGTTTTTTTTAATCTATGAAATCCGTGTTTTGTCATATCTTTCTCATGAATTATGTGTAGTCTTCTTTATCCTTCTTCTTACAATGAGAATTAGTTTTGTGAAGAATTGATTTTATTTTATACAATTTTAAATGTCAAATTTTTGTGATGATATGAACTCCGATCTTCATTTACTTTTCGTTCTGGTCAATTGAATTGTTAAAATGTGTTAAGAAACTTATTTTCTAAAAGACCTATGATTTTTACAATATAGTGAGAATTAAAATTAATTCTATGGGAGAAGATGTTATCCATGGAGTTGAGTGCAAATAAATAAAGAAATATACTTTTTTGGAAGCCAAATTGAAGATCTTAAGATGACAGATTAAAATCCCGTATTTGGTCCAGTTGATTGGAAACTAATGCGAGATTGTTAGCCCTCAAGTGAGTTAGTAGTGGGAGCTATGGAGTGGAAGCTGATATCCTCCCAACCCAACTATTGTTTGTTTATGCGTAAGGTAAGATCTGAAGATTTAATACCTTACAATTCAGTGTTAGAAAAAGCTATTATAAACAATTAGAAAACAACAAAAATAGTCATATCAGTTTAGCAAAATGGCTTGCAACTCAAGTAATGTTAGAAATGAAAATGAACATCATTAGTGACCTTTTAGAGATTTTGTTAATCCTACAGTATTTGAAATTCATTTGAGTACACAAAACCTTGTTATAGCGGCCTATTCATTTAGCTTAAACCTTATATTATCCAAAAAGTACAAAATAACCAGTTAGGAAGAACACCAACTGAAGACCCAAATTTACACCTTGCTAGTTTTCTAGAATTGGTCTTTAAACTACAATTTATTTAACATTCTCTCATTTACTCTAGAATCAAATTTTATACTTCACTTTGGTAGTTGAAAATGCAGTTTACATTTTAATCATTAGAATTTACTTATAAGCATTCCCAACTTCCCGGTGGGGTTGATATCTAGGACTCTATTAGAGCTCTTTATCACTTGAGCTATACGTATACTTGCATTATTTTAGGGGATTTGGCAGTTTAAATATTTTTAAAAACATAAAACTATTTTCACTAAAGTTATTTTTGTTGGTACTAAATTGCATATTTACTATTGTATCTGTCTTGTGTATTTTGTAAAATTGAAAAATATTTGGAAAAATAACACAAAAAAGCCGCCCGCATCAAGATTTTGGCGCCGTTGCTGGGAAAGTAATGAAAAGTATTAGTAAGTTAATTTACAATTTAAATTATGTTATTTAAACTAATATATATATATATATAATATTATTTGTAGTTTAGTTTGAATATTTTCATATTTTAGTGTGTTTGCTTATTTTAATTACTTATTGTATTTGTTTATGCGTAAGGTAAGATCTGAAGATTTAGTATCTTACGATTCAGAGTTAGAAAAAGGTAATAGAAACAGTTAGAAAATAACAAAAATAGACAGATCATTTTAGCAAAATAGCTTGCAACTCAAGTAATGTTAGAAATGAAAATGAACATCATTAGAGACCTTTTAGATATTTTGTTAATCCTACAGTATTTGAAGTTCATTTGAGTACACAAAACCTTGTTATAGCAGCCTATTCATTTAGCTTAAACCTTATATTATCCAAAAAGTACAAAATAATCAATTAGGAAGAACACCAACTGAAGACCCAAATTTACACCTTTCTAGTTTTCTAGAATTGGTCTTTAAACTACATTTTATTTAACATTCTCTCATTTACTCTAGAATCAAATTTTATACTTCACTTTGGTAGTTTAAAATGCAGTTTATTAATCATTAGAATTTACTTATAAGCATTCCCAACTTCCC
>NW_018252180.1:146334-148659 GCF_001263595.1 Phalaenopsis equestris | reverse complement strand
CAACTCAATTAATGTTAGAAATGAAAATGAACATCATTAGAGACCTTTTAGAGATTTTGTTAATCCTACAGTATTTGAAATTCATTTGAGTACACAAAACCTTGTTATAGAGGCCTATTCATTTAGCTTAAACTTTATATTATCCAAACAGTACAAAATAATCAGTTAGGAAGAACACCAACTGAAGACCCAAATTTACACCTTGCTAGTTTTCTAGAATTTTGTGCTACTTTTAAATTTGATAGTGTCGAATGATGTTGTCAGACTTAGAATTTTTCCTTTTTCACTAAGGGATAAAGCTAAAATATGGTTAAAATTGTTATCACTTGGATCTATCAGAACTTTGGGAGACCTATCACAAAAATATTTATCTAATTCTTTCCCACCTTCAAAAATTGCTAAGCTTAGAAATGATATTACATCTTTTTGTCACTTTGAAGGGGAATCAATTTATGAGGCTCGTGAAAGATTTAAAGAACTCCTTTGAAAGTGTCCACATCATGCGTTGTTAGATTGGTTAATAATTCATACATTTTATAAAGGATTGGTTGGATCTCTTAGATTGAAAATTGGCACTTCTACTGGTGGATCATTAATGTCAAAACCATTTGATGAAACATATTCTTTAATTGAAGAGATGACTACTAATAATTTTCAATGGTGCTCTAAAAGGGTAAATCTGAATAGATTAGCTAGTAATCTTTATTTTGATGTAATATCTATGTTAGCTACCCAAAAAGTTGATATATAAGAGAAGATAGATCAATATAGAATGAATTATTCTCTGACATTACCTGTGCTTAAGGAAAACTCATTGAGACAAATGATAGAATCTCAATCTTCTTATGAGACCTTAAATGAAATAAATAATCATTCTAATAATACTTTTTTTCCAATTATTATAAGCGTGGTTGGAAGAATCTTCCAAATTTTTGTTGGAGTAAGAATAACTATAATGTTCCAAATCCGCAATGGAGAAACAACCCTGCGAATTGATTGAGAAACTCCAACAGTCATGGGAATCCAAGTTATAAACCTTCTTAGCCTTCAGATTTTAATAATTTGCAAAGTAAGGAGAAAAAGTTATTGATGGAAGAACTGATATTATAAATGGGAAGCCAATCAAAATGTCAAGAAGCTGCAATTAGAAACATGGAAAATCAAGATAATAAAAAAGAATAAATTAAGGCTATTCAATTGAGAAGTGGAAAAGAACTGAAAAATAGAGTTAAAAAAGAAGTGGAAGTCAAAGTTGAAAAAGATGTGGAAAATGAAGGTTTTCATATTGAGGCAGAATGTCCTATTAAAGAATGTCCTAGTAAGCCAAAGAAAATCACTATAAAAAGACCACCACCTCCATTTCCTTAGGGATTGAAGCAAAAAAATAAGCAAAAAAATAAAGATAACCAATTTTCAAAATTGTTAGAAATAATGGAGGAAATTAAAAAATAAACATTCCACTTGTTGAATCTTTGGAACAGATGTCAAGCTACGTGAAGTTCATGAAGGATATACTTAATATGAAAATGAAGTTTGTAGATAATGAGGTTGTTGCACCCAGTGAAGTGTGTAGTGCTATAATTCAGAAAAATTTTCCTGAAAAACTTAAGGATCCTGGAAGTTTTACTATTCCTTGTGATATTGGCAAAAGATTTTTTGGAAAAGCGTTATGTGCCTTAGGAGCCAACATTAAGTTTATGCCTTTATCAATTTTCAGAAGGTTGGGGTTATGAGATATTTCACCTACAAGTGTAACTCTTCAGTTAGCTTATCATTCGATTACCTATCCTAAATGAGTTATAGAAGATGTTTATGTAAAATTTGATATATTTATCTTTCATGTGGATTTTATTGTATTAAATATGGGGGGAACAGAATAAAATTCCTAGAGAAATTCCTATCATTTTAGGAAGACCATTCCTTACCACTGGAAGAGGTTTGATAGATGTGCAGAAAGGAGAACTAACTATGAGAGTTAGTGATCAAGAGGTTTCATTTAATATTACAAAATTAATTAATGAGATACCCTGTAAAAAAGAAAGAGATTGAATGCTTCAGAATGGATATCAACGAATATTTAAGCCATAAATATTTCAAGATGACATTTAAAAGGAAATATGAAAAAGAATATTTGGAATATGAAGATGAGGATAAAATTCAAGATGAATCTACGGAAGTAAGTAATGAAGATTTTAAGTATGTTCAAGAAAAAAATGAAATATTAGATACTACAGAAAGTAAATTTAATCTCAAGACATTATATATATATATATATATATATATATATATATATATATCCCCCCATAAGCCAGAGGTCGGGGGGGG